>NC_046371.1:19553478-19628478 GCF_011125445.2 Fundulus heteroclitus
ACCAAGGAGTGCTGCCCGGCCTGGGAGGGGGACGGCTCGGCTTGTGGGGGCCCGGTCGGGCAGGGGCTCCCGTGATGATGTGGAGCTCTCGGAGCGGCCCGATGTGACCGCAGTACCCCCTTCTCGGGGCTGGACGATCGGGAGAAGTGGCCTTTGGTTTTCTACAACCGCACGTGTCAGTGTGACAGGTAACTTTAGGGGTTTAACTGCGGGGACTGCAAGTTTGGCTACTTTGGGGACAACTGCGACGAAAGACGAGAGTCCCTGAGGAGGACTCTTTCACCTGACCGGGCTGAGAGAAACAGACTCATTCTTACCTGAACTGCCAAGCAGACAGTCAGCAGAGACTATGTCGTTGCAACGGGGACCTACAGGGAGATGGAGAACGGCTCCAGCCCGATGTTTGCGAATGTATCGTGTAATGATGTTTTTGTTGGATGCATTACTATGTGTCCCGCAGTGCACTGTTAGGTGGGCCAGGGAATGTCTGGTAGACGTGGACTTTGCACACTGGGCCCCTGCATTTCCCACATGGCAAAACCGCGTTTACTTGCTGCACTGGGAACATGAGATCAGGAAGCTGACCGGAGACATGGATTTTCTCCATTCCCTACTGGGACTGGAGGGACGCCCAGGACTGTGATGTCATGCACTGACGAGCTGATGGGGTCCCGGAGCCCCCAGGACCCAAACTTGTGTCAGACCCAAGCTCGGTGTTCTCCTCTGGAGGGTAAAACAAAACAAAGCAATGCTTTTTTCTATTTGCTTCTTATTTTTGAAATTGCATTAACAGACTCTTAATTTTTTTACATTTACACCCTGCATGGTCAGATATCAGACTGGAAATTAGTTAAGCTAACTGAAATGTTTGCCCATAAATAAATGAGGGAATTCATAAATTTATTCAAAGATTTATTTCAATTTGATTTCTAACAAGTATTAAAGAAGCATATATTTAAAATACACCCAAACAGTATTTAAATTAGAAATCCTATCTGTCAAATAAATGTACCCAAATTGAAGGAAAAATGTCTACCGCCTTACAGATTTCTCCTATTGTGGATTTTTTTGTCTCACTGAAATAGTTGCAATCAATGAAAAAAATATATAATTTGACATTTGAATTAATACAAGCTGTTCAGAGAATAAAAAGCTATCCCAACCAGCCTGACCCGAATGCGAAAAAATATACAAAACATACAAATTAACTGTGATTAACCTTTTTTTATTTCAGGCTGAACTGTAGAATCAAGAGGCCTCTTAAACAGAACCTACCTGACAAGATGAAGTAGGCCTGAAAGGCCTAAAATGTAGCCTAAAAGATCTGAACAAGCAAAACATCATGGCCAGATCTAAAGAAATTCAAAAACTGACGACAAACCAAGTACTTGCCATCTATTAGTCTGAAAATGCAAAGCTACTTCTAAGGCTCTAGAACACAATCATACTGCAAGTGCCTTTTTCTACAAATGGATTAAACATGGCACAGTAGTAAATCAACGCAGGAGTGGCTAACTGATCAAAATTATTCAAAGAGTCAGTGGATGATTCAGATTCTTGAGTCCAGACATCTTAAGACTGCAGATCTCCCGTTCCAGGATTACCAACTACAGCTTTAAGGCCAAAGTCCATGACTCAACTGGGCAAAAAGGCCTTCCTTCCATCGAAGCGTTCTGAGGCAAAACCTGCTTGAAGGTTATGTCCAGCATTTCAGAAAAAAGACTACCATACATTCAGCAGCTGTTGCTGTCAAAAAAATACTGTCCAAAATCTAATCCCTGCTTGGGCCCCCCAAGCAGGGATTAGATTTTGGACAGTATTTTTATTTTTTTTTTTCACAAATAAGGTCCAGGTTGGTTTGGATGCTGTTTTCCATTAATCCATGAAACGTGAAATTGCAACACCTTCCTTATGAAATGATGAAGTGAGTCACCCACATTGACCCAACCTTATTCAAATCACTTAGTTTGAGATTCAATCTTCTAAAGTAAAAGAAAAAAAAAAACTGTAAGAACAAAATGAAGATTTTACCATCTATATAATTTGGTCTTCTAAAGGGACAAATACACAAGATGTAAACACATATTTGTGTTTTAAATTTACCAAAGCCTGTTTATCCTCCAATTACAGATTAAGGGACGTTTACGCCACTAAAGAGGGTTTGTGATTTCATTTTACCATTCTGTCCTCCCGCGACCACAGGTGCTGTGCTCCCAGGCTGAGGACTACAATGCCAGGGGCGTTCTGTGCGACGCCAGAGATGAAGGCCCTCTGCGCCGCAACCCTGGAAACCACGATCGCAATCTAGTGGAAAGATTACCAACTTCTGCAGAGGTGGAGTTCACTCTCAGTCTCCCCAACTACGACACTGGAGCAATGGACCGCACCGCTAACATGAGCTTCAGGAACACCCTGGAAGGTCAGACAGACTTATTCCAAACTAACAAACATGCACTCTGACTTAGACTGTTTATCCAACTAACACTGTGTCGGACATAAATTGCCTCATGTTACACTTTTATATGGAGCGCAAGCAGATCTGTTGGTAATCATTCTTAGAAGTTTAACACATTTATTTTCATGGGAAAGAGATGTTTCATATGTTTATAGGTGTTAAAGCATCCAGGACACAAAAATAAATAAATAAATAAAATAAAGACACTGCTCTGGGACATTGCTTATAAGCTACAAATCCCACGAATCCCATGCCAGATACCGCATCTTCATTGGACCAAGGGCTCAGTCATTATGGCCCAGAGGGTAAAGGTTACGCATGTGACCCTAAAACACAAGCTTCCCACATGGTTGTGTGTTGAAGACGATGACGATCATATTGCTGACCCCACAGGCTCCAAATGACCTGTGAGTCGGTCGGAATTAGAATATTTCTTGGACAACGGCGCCTAGGATGGGTACAGGAAATTTCTTAACCTAATGAGGTTTTAATTTAGACCAGAGGACGTCGCCCTGGGATTATGGTGGATTAAAGATTTGCGGGTCTGAGCCGATAAGGCTGAAAGGAAATCATCCATGTGTTTTCAGACAAAAAAAGACTTCATTGGGTTTTTAAAGTTTGTTGTCATAAGGTCCCGATATCTGGTCTGGTTTCCTTCCTTCTTCTCTCCTTGGAAACAGGAGGACAAGAATCCTAGGGAATTTCAAAAATGCAGAAAATTAAAATGACTTCATGACGTGGTTTTATTCAAAATTATTTAAAATTCCTCTACACGAGGTAAGGCTGATAGGTTTATACAAAAAACTCCAACTAAGATGTTAGATCAAGTGGTGGATTCGGTTTTTCACTCACATCGCTTCCTTACTGACTTCAATTTTGAGAAATAAGTAATAAATAAAAACTGTTGGATCTGTTGTCTGCTTTTGTCCATTTAAGCTTAGATTCAAATAACTGTACCACATGATAAAGACCTGTTATATGTAAAACTGTTTAAAAAGGATGTATTTTGTGTCTCCAAATAACTTCTGTTACTAAATTAAATATTATTATTATCATATATGTTTACTCAGTGAGGGCAGCCATATATTTGGGCACCATTGCCTATAGAGTAAAGCAAGAGGGAAGAGAGAGGAAGAAACATGTTAGGGTCAATATTTTTTATTTTTTTTAGGTTTAGAACCGTTTACACTTCAAAATAGCATGTTTATTATTATCATGTAAACAGAAAGAGGCTGCTGAGAGCCTAAGATGTGACGTTATTATTTTTACTTGTGCTATAGCAAATATTTCAGGACTAATACCATTTTAAGTTCCGACATAATGTGATGGTTTCTCACAAGTTCATTAAAGTGTGAAAATAATTGCGAGCAGTTTAATGGTGTGCAGTTGAAGCCAGATATTTAGATAATTGAAATGTATTCCTTTCCTTAAATTTAGAAGTTTACATACATCAAGATTATGATGCTTTTAAACAATTTGAGAAAACTCACGTGATAATGTTATGGCTTTGTAAGTTTCTGATCTGCAACATTTGAATTTATTGGAGGCATAACTTTTAGTATAGCATATGTATCGCATATGTGTTAACACCTTCAAAACACAGCTCAATCGTTTGACATTTGGAAAAAATCTAAAGACCTCAACCAAGAAATCATGACGAAAACTGTGGCTCTCCAAAAGTCTGGTTGTTTCCAGATGCCTGTGGCTTCATCTGTTCAAACCCTAATCCACTGATAGGCCAGTCCAGCACCAACGAAGAAGACTTACTCCAACAGCATCATAAGCGAAGTTATAAATTAATATTCTGGCATTTAGCAAATAGAAATAATTTTGGTGATTCTAACTAAAACAGGACCGTTCAGTCTTATTATTGACAGACAGAAAAAGTTGTCTGTCAAAACATCTTGTTTCAACTGTAATATTAAAAGCTACATTGTGAGTTTCTAAACTTTTTTTTTTTTTACTAAACTAAAGAACCAAAGGTGTTTTGCTAAAATAAACAGAGTTTGATAATGAGGCAACACAAAAGCTTTCTTCGAAGGCTCTGCTCAGCCGGTACTTTTCTTGCAGGATTCGGGGACCCGCAGACTGGGCTGGGAAGCAGTTCTCGTCTGGGTATGCACGCTGCCCTGCATGTGTTCATGAATGGGTCGATGTCCTCCGTGCAGGGCTCTGCAAATGACCCCATATTCCTGCTTCACCATGCTTTTGTTGACAGGTAAGAAGCGCATCCACGCAGACTTACGACTGAGAACACCATGAATATGTTTGCAGTTCACAGTGGCTCTGAATTTGCTTTGTTATCGTTTTAAAGCCTGTATGAACAGTGGCTCAGGAGGCACACACCTTCTCCATCTCAGTATCCGGAGTCTGATGCTCCCATAGGACACAACGGCGATTACCACATGGCTCCGTTTATACCCCTGCACCGAAACAAAGAGTACTTTATTTCCAGTAAAGACCTTGGATATGAGTACTCTTATTTATTAGATGCAAGTAAGTTCCTCTCAGACTTTTCTTTAAAAAAAAGTATATTATTTTATTCTGTCATCCCAGCTATTGCAATTTTCCATCTAAGTATATTACACAATGAATATGAAGGACACATTTATCAAAAATATACAATGCAATTCAAAAGTATTTACACCGCTCAAATGTTTTTCACATTTTGTCACGTTCCAACCACAAAACTTAAAATTTTACTGGGATTATAATTATTTCTTACAAATAAGGATCTGAAAAGTGTGGCAAGCATTTGTACTCAGCCCCATTGTCTTTGACTGGCTCAACTATAAATAAAACCTTCCACAACCAATAACCTTTTAAAGTCACCTACTTAGTAAATAGACCTCTTTCATGAGGAGTTAACGCTGCTTATCAACACTCAATGTAATCTGCTGGGTTCCCTTAGAGAGGACATTGTTTGACCAATCTGTATAATCTGACCCAATATGACTTAGGAAAGTGCCTTGAGATGATATGGATCATGAATTAGTGCTATATAAATAAAATGTAATTGAATTGAAGCTTCAGATGCTTATTAGAGAACAGCATTGAAGTATTGAACCGCTTCAATAAAATGCTATTAACAGAGCAGACAGGTTAGGGAGAACGTCATGTAGAGGTTTAAAGAGGAGTTAGGTAATGAAAAAATAAGAACAGCTGAAAATGAAACATGGCACAGCCGCAAAACATGGTTGGTCAGCTAAACCGACAGGCCGGGCTCAAAGAGCATTACTAAGAGGGGCAGCCAAGATGCACGAGGTAACTCAGGAGAAGCCATTGATGTCCATGAATTGTTTTAGAAAATATATGAGTCTGGTACACATGGCCAAGCAAATTCTCAGTTATCCAGGTCATGGCAACAGCAAGCAGGCTTAAATCAGAGGCAACCACACTTTTGCTCAGTTCTTTCTGAAAATGTTTCTACACCTATCCAGAAGTCCTTGTCAGTTCTGGTGAAGCTCACACTTGAGCAACCTGAAGCTGGAGCGCTGCTTGTAAACGGATGTACAGAGACATCTGTTGTGAGACTGGCTGCATAAAGAGTGGATATCCAGAAACTTGTCTCGATGGAAGAGTGAGAGGATACATGCCCTAAAATGCAGTAAAGAGCTACTAACACCTGTCTTAAACTACTAGTGGAGCATGTGAATTTATGTAATTTGATTTGAAATCAAGGAAAATAAAAATACTGACATATACTGCAAAGGTACATGGGGAGAAATTGGGTTTGCTTTGATGTTTCCGTTCTGTCTTTCTGGTTTCTACTGTTGCTGTTAATTATTATGAATATGTTGGTGGGAAAACCCCGAGGGAGCTCCAGAGATCCACAGCTCAGGAGGGAGAGTCTGTAGGTCCTGTTAGACAGTTATTTGTACACTCCCCAAATCTGGCCTATATTTAAAGAAGACTGGGAAGAAGAAAGCTTTATCAATCAAGTCCTGTTTGCAATTTGCCACAAGCCATGTAACCGACACTGCAGACACAAATACAGCGCAAGCATGGAGGGATAAAAACCAGAAGGCTGCAAAAGACTTTAGACTGTGGTGGACAATCAAGGTCCAGCAACACAACAACCCTTCACATGTAGCGAAAACTATGGTATAGTCTAGATCAAAGCTTTTCCATGTGCCAGAATGGCCCAGTCAAAGTCCAGATCTAAATTCAACAGAGAATCGGTGAAAGGATTTGCAATCCGATGTTTACAGACAGGTCCACATCATCTGAACGAGGCATATTTTTTTTCAAGGAAAAAAATAATTGTCCCACTTTCGAAATTTTTATTTGCACAAAATAAAAAACTGAAAATCATGCATCCTTTTCCATTCACTTCATAACTATGCATTACTTCGTGTTGGTCAGTCATAAAATCTCAATAAAATACACTAAATAAATGCAGAGGCAGAGCCACCAGTCAAACTGTAAGAGTTAAAGGGTACGGATAATCCTGCAAAGCATGGTTTAAAGTAGGGGTGATCAAAAAGGATCAAAGGTCCTATTGAGTTGAACTTTGCTGACTTTCCTGCATCCTTCTTGCAGACCAAAGGCTTGCAGAATCAATGCGTCCCTACCTGGACGAGCTGCAGGATGTCTGGCCCTGGCTGTTGCTCGCAGGGCTCTGTGGAGGGCTTGTGACTGTGACCGCGGCGGCTCTTTTCCGACTGGCCAAACGTCGATACGATGCCTGGCCTCGCAGGAGGAGTTGGAAAAACGTCTTTGCCCTGCCAGAGAAGCAGCCGCTTATCTGGAGCAATGAAGCAGAAGCCAGCCACCGTAACTACCAAACAGCTATGTGAACATTTGTTGCAAAAAAAAAAGAAAGAAAAAAGAAATCATTTATGTTTATATCGGTGCTTCTAAACCTGTGTGTTGCATGTATATAGAAAACTTATTTAGAGAAGTTATGTTATAAATGGTTTATGTCTGAATAAACTTGATCACATTCTTCCCAAACATTAGAGTTAGCAGCAGATGTTTTAAGTCATGATCTTGGATTACTTTTACCTTTAAGAGAAACTTTTCTATTATTTCAGATATTTCTTCTTTAGTTTTATTTGATAACCTTGAAAACTAAGTGCTGCACTTCTTTAGTTGTAAACTTTTCACTTTTCAAATAAATAACGTTTACAATGCCTGTCCCTGACTTAACTATTTCATATTACAAATATGGCATAAAGTTATTACAGAGCATAATATTCTCTTTGTTGGATGAATCTCAACAAACATATGGAGTTTTTTTTTATTTAGCTAATATCAAATTGTTTCCTGATCAAAACAGTAACTGCAAAAGGCAGAACTGTAAGAATCAGGAAACCAAATGAAATGACTTGAAAATGGTAATTAACATGTGACAAATGGGCATATAAAGAAGTCAGTACTGCTAAACAAACTTTAAAAGCTCGGCTGGAGTGAATGGGATTTACATAGAAAAAAGCCCTAATGTGAACCACCATTTAACCAAGATAACAGAGCCCTTAAGCAAAGAGTCACAAACTTTGGATGAAAGCGCTCTGCAGTCATAAACATAATTCTGCATTATGCAGGGAGAGGATGCCGGAATGTTGGTTCGGTGCAGACTTCCTCAATAAAAAAAAGGAAGGAAACTCCCAATCACAGATGATTGCATGGGGTTACACGTCAAGAAAAAAAAAGACAACATAAAAGGGCTGATGCTCATGACTAATTTAGCAAATTGACAGTTTAGTCCATAGATTTGGACTTTGTTTTGCATCACATCATCGCTCAAAACTAAGTTTCAGTCACAACCAAAGTGTTTTAGAGTATGGTAATATATCATCCTGCAGACCAATAAATTTAGGACCCTGGCTGATGAGAATGAGTGTTTTATGTCCCCCCCGCCCCAACCATGGATGAATTTCTCATCACCTCCTGCAGAAGCCTCGAAATGAACCATGCAGGAGGTCATAAAGGAATAGACAAGGTGAGCAACAATACTCAGGTAGGCAGTGGTATTTAAACTACCGAATGCTCAACTGGAAGAAACGAGCCAAATCAACTACCACTCTATAAGCTCCACCACCACAAACCTGAACCTCTGAGACAAGTCCTGAAGATACATGTTTTCACGTTCTCACCAAATCCGTTGTGTATTTTTTGTCCATGGTCAGTACGGTCTTCTGCCGCTGTGGCCTGAAGGTTTTCCATTTAGTTTATTAATTTGGTTTATTTTCCCCCCAAAAAACAGAAAAAAGACCCAATCCTCAAACTCCCATAGTGACCAAAAAGAGGCTTAAGTAGCCTTTGTTTCATCTGATCTTAATCCACTATTTGTCAGAGATCCTACAGACTACTCACAGAACAAAGAAACTTAACAGTATATGTACAATAGAGTCCCCATGTTACCGACAAATATACAATAAAACAGATTTTTTTTCTACCTCACTTTCTTAGGACTAAGGTTTGACAAGTCTGTTCAGAAGTGGTATTCTGCATCTTTGGTAGTTATATATTACTATTATATAATACTATAACCAGCTCATCTGGCACCAAAAACCAAACAGTACCACATTCTAAGCCACTTAGATCCCATCTTACCCATCCTGACGCTTTATTTGACTCTTCACAAATCCTCTTTGCTACGTCTTGATGTCTAAACCCGCTGAGCTGCCGCCATGGGGTTGGCAGTCAAAACAGGTGTACTTGATAAAATGGCAACTGAGTGTATATCCTCCTGCTGTGGTGAATTTGTGGTTTTAAGCCCGATGCGGTAATGCAAATAGCCGCCTCAGATCACTGACAAGCTGGTTACCATGGTGACCGTTTACAGGGTGGAGAAGAAACATTGCTGACCTAGGAGCAACAGGATGTGGCATTTGCCTCAAGAGCTGATAGGCTGCTGCTGCCCTCTCAAGTGATATTTGAAGTAACTTACTTCATCAATAACATCCAAAGCTGTTTTTTTTTTAACAAACACCAACTCTCAGCTTTATATTTACTGAAGAAATATTTATTTTTTTTGAAGGGGCTGGAATAATCTTCTCTTAATGATCCTCTTATGATGGTCTCCTTAAGCCAAATAAACCTCATACATACTAAACATAGACACATGCTGTCTAGTGTATCATTTCATTTATACAGTACTCTGCTCCAAATACTCAGTATTCATTTGGCGTATTCAAATATTACAGTACATTCCCATTAAAACCGCAGTGTGGTATAGTCACAAGAATTACAGTCACTCCAACCAAGAGTGTACAAAAATAAATGCAGAAAATAATGTAAAAAAACAAACAAACAAAAAAGACTGGAGCAAACCCTTATTTCTGCTGTAAGAAGGGGGGGACCTGAAACCTGATGAACTATGATTCTTAATGGTGTTTATTTCAATAAATTCTATTTTAAATAAGCATACACCCCTATAGAGGATTTAAATCCTATAGAGGGTTTCTTTTCCTCACGCAGACATAGGTCACAATTGTTGGGGACATCAATTAAACAGAACATTTTTTTTAATTATTTATCTAATAATTGAAACCATAGGATGGAATGACAAAACATTACACAGCTGGAGTATAAAATCCGGATGGAAATGGAAATGTTCAGGCGGAATCATCTTTAACCAAACACTGTAGAGACACGGTCACAGCGGCAGTCTGCCACTGACCCTGGTCCTCGCTGTCCCTCTGTGTCGGGTCGTGTTTAAAGGTAACCTCAGTGCAAATACACAGGGGAGTTATCTCGCTTGAGTAACGCCTACATTTGTCCGCGTGCAAATGGGAAAACGTACTTGCTTAGCATTCAAGCTTTGAATGAACTCCAAACTGCGAGAGAGAAAAAATGACAGAACTAATAAAAGGTGGACAAGGGGAAAATGCAGTGAACGTCAGAGAAATAAAAGAATGCTGTAACTGCGAAAGAGGCCATTCTTTAAAGAGGTAAATAAGTTAAAATATGCCTTCCTGTCTTTGATTAAGCTAGATGTAAAGACATCATCATTCGTCTTCATCCTCATCGTCGCTATCGGCCTCTTCTTTCTTTTTGTCGTCCTCCTTGGGAGTGGGGACAGGAGGCGGAAGGTCCAGACGAGCCCAGGACATCGGCTCGGCCTTCTTCATGGCGACCTCTATCTTGGCTGCCATCATGTTTACTGTGCTTTTGGTCACATCTATCACCTAGAAGGTGAGAGGAAGAAAACAGGAAGGGAAAGGATTTATGAACACTTGTTTTTTTTAAGCAAAGACAAAAAAAAAAAAAAAAAGACCTCAACACACCACTTATTAAAATGTATTTAAATTGAACAGCATTAAATTTGCTTGCTTTACACTGCAAAAATAGAACTAAAAATAAGAATTTGTTTTTCTTGAAATGAACGTATTTTTCCTTCATTGATTAACTAATTAACATGATCCCCATGTTAATTAGTTAAAGACCAGAAGTTTCAATGCTAGCATATTTCTAAATGTGCCACTGTTGCCATAAAATTCTCACCAGATGTTGGGAACAACTCACACAGTCCACACTAACTTTGCCTACCCTGGCAGGATAATTGCATGCCTCTTTTGATCTTTCACTCAGGTTGCTAACAAGAGGGTTGTTACATTTTTAGATCATTTTCATTAAGTTTAAGTATTACTAGAGTCCTGAGTCGAAGTATGTGTTTTAATAATACAGCCATAGTAAAAAATAGTACATCTCCTTACATTTCTAGGATTTTACATATTGTGTGTGTATCAACGCCTTTCATAGGTGTTTTTTTGTTATAAGACCATATGTACAGTGTGAAAAGACTGTTTTTAGAATATGGGACAGCACAAGACGACAACTGGCTCATCAGCTGCTTTGGGTCTCCGAGGGCAACCCTTTTGCAACTGTGCTCAGGACGCCGCTGGGTCTGTACCCATACAGCTGCTGAGCACACTGAGGTTCCACGCAATAAAAGCATTTCAACTGGAGTTCACAGACTGATCAAGACTGCAATAATTTAAATGTTACTGACATGAAATTGCTCTTACGTCGGCAAGGTATACCAAATTCCCTCATTATGCAGCTTACATGCCAACATTAAAGAAAAATTTGCATGATTTACGGGAGATTTTTGCCCTGATCTTCCCCTTCTGACAGAGCCCGACTATTCGGGTGACTCAAGAGATAGATTCCTGCCTTGTGTGGTGTGTTAGGAGAGATCTGGACCATGTGTGGTGTGTTAGGAGAGATCTGGACCATGTGTGGTGCGTTAAAAGTGATCTGAACCATGTGTGGTGCGTTAAAAGTGATCTGGACCATGTGTGGTGCGTTAAAAGTGATCTGGACCATGTGTGGTGCGTTAAAAGTGATCTGGACCATGTGTGGTGCGTTAAAAGTGATCTGGACCATGTGTGGTGCGTTAGGAGTGATCTGGACCATGTGTGGTGCGTTAGGAGTGATCTGGACCATGTGTGGTGCGTTAGGAGTGATCTGGACCATGTGTGGTGCGTTAGGAGTGATCTGGACCATGTGTGGTGCGTTAGGAGTGATCTGGACCATGTGTGGTGCGTTAGGAGTGATCTGGACCATGTGTGGTGCGTTAGGAGTGATCTGGGCCATTTGTGGTGCGTTAGGAGTGATCTGGGCCATTTGTGGTGCGTTAGGAGTGATCTGGACCATGTGTGGTGTGTTAGGAGTGATCTGGACCATGTGTGGTGCGTTAGGAGTGATCTGGACCATGTGTGGTGCGTTAGATGTGTGGTGCGTTAGGAGTGATCTGGACCATGTGTGGTGCGTTAGGAGTGATCTGGACCATGTGTGGTGCGTTAGGAGTGATCTGGTCCGCTCGGTAGAACGTCTGGATCACTCTGACCTCAAATCGGGGATATTCAACATGGGGGATTCTCTTGCCCCAATATCTTAGCCTGTGTGGCGTTGTCCCCCGAGGACAAACGAGCACCCAGCCTGTTGAATGTGACGTGTAGCCAATCAGAATGCGAACTGAGGGAAACTCTGAGAAAAACAAAAACAAAAGACAGCTGACCTCCACCAGAGTGATACCTACAAATCACAGTGCGGCAAAACGTACCCCCCCCCCCCTCCCTTTAACCAATGCCTTTTCTTTTTGTAATGTTTCTGCTCTGTTAAAGTCATTCATGTCCATATACTCTGAACTCACGTTTGTTCTTGAGAGGTTTAGCGAGATTTCCCGCCTGACGTCCGAATGATCCTGAGTGACATCTGTTATCGTGTGGCGTGTTGCGCTCGCCGTCTGACCGGACACCACACAGTGTACGAGGAAACCTGTTCTAGCTAGGAGATATATATTTTTTTCCAGCAGACTATTTTAAAATCTCGCCGTGTGAACCAGCCGTACATTGGAGCTATCCAGTGCACCCAAGCTGCTGTGATGGCACACTCATGGAACTGTTGTTTTTATGTTCACAGGAAACATTTTAATTCAGTCAATGAACAGATGAAATATGCAAACACGTACATCTAACGCTTTGGTGAGGTGACTTGGCTCATTCGTTTTAAAGAACAGGTTGGTTGGGAAGAGACTGCAAGCTGCTAAAGTGAGAGCAGGGTGGTTACCTTGTGAGTACTTTTATTTAAAGGCCCTAATAGAAATGTTGCAGCTGTTTGTCCCTCAACTAGTTGTTTAATTGAGTGGCTACCCGTTTTTTCTTATTTTTTTTTTGCTGGATAAAAACAAATTGGACTGCCTCAGCTTTTCCCCAAGACAGTTCTACATTCATTTTTTAAAAACAGTGTGTGTAAACCATCTAAGACTCATGCAATATTAACAAATCAGTAGGGTTTTAGTTGTTAATTGTCACAATGCACCATATTTAGGAGGCTCTTCAACTCCCATTCCATGAAGTTCCTTCTCTTGCAGGAGAATCGCATGCGTGAAGCGTTTTTAAATCTTTCTGGTGTCTGTGGTGCCCAATTCCACAAGGACTGGGATGTACAAGGGATGAATGTGCTTGGATTCATCCATAATAAATGGCCTCTATGACCTGGATTTGTTAGTGTTTAAGGCGGACTCTCTATTTAAGCGTGCGTCTGCGGCAAATCCATGCAGGCCTTCAGATTATTAACATGAAAAATACTTAAAACCAACAAAGGTCACACTTTCTTTTCAGTATAGCAGTCAGTGATTTCCACAGTTTTTTTTCAATATATTCTATTGTAGTAGATTTTAAGTAACCAGAGGAGATAGCGGTCTGATAGATCATCTGGTAGTTTTAAGTTGCTTTGCTACTATGTAGCAATTAAATCAGAAAGTAGTTGTGCTTAGAAGTCCCTGAAGGTGGCAATCCTTCCTTCTTTCCCTACGACTGTAAGCATCAAGTAAAACGTGGAAGCAAAGTAAAGGGATTTGTCCAAACTAGCAGCACATATACTAATTCACCTGGCCGTTCACATAAAAAAAATAAATAAATAAATAAATAATCGCTCAGATTTTAATCAAATCCGATTTCTCTTAGCATACTGACAGATCCTTGGAGAATGAACATCAATGTAATTGGTAAAGGTTAAATTTACGTTGCTGTTTCAAGTGAAAAATGTTGAATGTGATTTAAATTTAAGTTTGCAAATAACCAAAGTAACAAAACATTTTAGAATAAAGCTGTACTTACTCCCCACAAACAGATTTTCTGTTGAAATTCCTTTTCACCATCAAATATAATGTTGATGTTGAGCTGAGGGGAAAAAAATAAAAAGAATTTACATTTGAAAAAAACTGAACAAAAGCCTAAGCAGTTTCATTGCTAAAACTGTCAAAGAGTACAGAGTCTCTCACCATGGTGCTGTTGGCGTCCACGTAGCTTAGCTCAGGGACGGCATTTTTGGCATAAATAGAAATGATGACCTGCGTCCCCGTCTGGTGCCAGTCAAACCGGCAGGGGACCACCTTCTTTCCCTACGGAGAGACTTCGTGTTAAAGCGCAGCACATAATTCTTCTGATCCCGCCTCTACTGCAAAACGTCTTGACAGTGAAACCAGAAACCACTAGATGGAGTTGCAGCCAAGGCTCCTCAGGCCCGCACATCAAAATGATCCATTGCTGTCAGGCCGGCACACCTACCGAATCCTTTTTCCTCCATAGATGAGTTCCCTTTGTGCAGCCCTCCTGAGACAGGAAGGTGTTGAAGTCGGAGGTTTTCCTTTTACAGCAGCTCCAGTATTTCATCCTGGAGAGGCAAGAGAAACATTTGCATTCTTTTACAGCTGCCACAAGAGAATCTGCGGATAAATGTCGATAAGCAAAGGTGGAAGGGTGAATTAAACGTCTTAGAAGCAGTATATGTAGAATATTAGCATTGATACCAACCCCTCATGGAAGATGGGGACTCCGGAGTGGTAGGAGCACACGTCGGAGTCACTTGAAGGTCCCTCAAAAGTCTGAGGTTAAACACAAAAGTGAGATTAAAAAAAGCTGACAAAAATGCACCAACATGGCCCTTAACTTCATTATTGATAATATTATAACCAGTCGTGGAATCTGTGATTTTTTTATTTTGCTTCCTATGTTTTCTTTTTGTAGATAAAAGAATATGATGCAGAAGCTTTTCATTAACTCTGATTCAAGAAAGCATCAGAAGAACTGATATGGTAATAATGGACAGCCAGGGTTTCTACGCCTTTGTCATGTCAAAATTCAATAGTTTCCAGACTAAACTTTGTTTTAAAATTCTCTGCCCTTTTTAGCTGATTTCTGAAGTGTAAATACAAAGGTTCACCAGGAATTAATGGCAGATATTTCTACTACAGTTGGGCTTTAAATATGAATGCTGCAAATAAAAACAGAAAGCAAAAAGGGAAACAATAAGGGATGGATGAATAATAAATGTATTGATGGTTAAATATCTCGATGGATACATATTTGAATGGATAAATATGGATAAATTGATGCATTTTAGATGACTGGACAGAAGATTAAGTGTAGAAATACATATATTTGTGTTGATACTCTATTTTCTCTTTGCTTATCTATACCGGGAAAATGCTTAAAATCTAATGCCACACAGAACTTCTATATCTAGTAAACAATGGCACATGTTTAGTTTCCATCCTAAGTGCAACCAACGTCAAATCCGCCATGTAAGTATATTTTTATTTTACTACATGTTAATTTCTTTACATCATCAGTGATTTTACGTTGGTGCCACTGAGTTGTTTTGGTTCATGTAAATTTGCCTGAGGACCTTAGGAGGAACCTCTAATTTCATTATATTCTGCATTAAGACACTAAGCTCTACTCTGATCCAGACTGTGTCGGAACTATGGAGGTCAAAGCCATTTCTACACAAAAACAGATAAAAAGACTAATTTAGATTCACAGAGAACACTCCTTCATTACAGCTTGGATGATAGTAGGTATACAAAATGAGTTTACGTATAATTATGTAAATCAGACGAAAACGGCTACCAAACATGTCAATGTAAATTTTCCTCAAACGTCCTGTTCCGATCTTGGGGTTTCTGCTCTGACAGGTCCGATTAGCTTGAATAAAAAAAACTTTGCTTTGCATCCGCCCTGCAGAAAATGTGCAGGGTAAATTTCCCCCCTGAGTGAAGACGTTTTTAAGGGCGAGGGTGTTGCAGCGTCTTAGAACAACTTAAGATCATGATTTATTTTTGCCATTATCACACATGAGCATATGCTTTCTTAAGTGGGAGAATCCAACATTAGACCGTGATTTCCCAAGATGAGCAGCGCTAGATAAAGGCAAACTTGACACATTTCTCCGCTAAACACACAACATTCCACTTACTTTTGTACATCCTCCATTTTTACACGATTCTCCAATTTTGATCTCGTCGCCATCTTCCTCTAGAAAGCGAAACGCCCAGAGAGACGAAAAAGAAAAGATTATGCCCGTGACGAGGTTTTTAAAAATGCATCATCGGTTTTGATGGGCTGCCCTCTAACTGTCATCTTTAACTCGAATATCATGATGGGAAAGACACAGATGATGGCGAATTCCCAGTGGTCATCCATTAAGCTCTACTTTTAACATGACCTTCACGTCCGCTGCGACAAGCACTATACGGATGGTCTGGTAAGTAGCAGACGACGGAAACGTCTTTTGAGTAAAGATAAGAAAAAGGAGGAGATCTGAGGGGAAAAATAGATCCGCTTCCCACCTTTTTTCTCTGTTGTATTGTCGGATACTTTGAGTTTCTCCAGCGCCTGCTTTAGAGAGGCAGAGACTTTGTGCTGCATTCTCATCACCGGCTCATCGGGGCTGTAAGACAAACCAATATCTCAGGAAAAAAGACAGGCTTTTGTAAGGTTTAAACAATCATCGCTGCACTATTACGCCACAATGGTTTCATCAGTGTTCCCTTTTTTAAAAAAAAACTGCTTCAAAGACTTCAAGGAAAGAAAACAAAAACCTAGTCTCGCTGAAGTTCGAAACTAAATAAATAAAATTCACAATGAAGTACGGTCTGCAGATCTAAAAGCATAAATATTCAGCACAATGTCCCAATGCTACACTGAATGCAAGAAGCGTATCTGCCCTGTTTTTTCCCACTGTTCAAATATTAAATAACAAACACAACCAATTTAAACTTTTACAAGATATATTTTTGTGTATAGGTCGGATATTTATACCTTTCTTTCAGTAAGTTAGAAAAAAGCCTTAGCAGAAACCGACCTTGGTCTGATTATCGCCTCTTGGGGCTTCGGTGCAGAGATGATGTACTCATTAAACTTCGGTTTCTGGGCCTCCAGCTCCTTCTTTTCTCCGGATGTTTTCACATCTGGTTTCACCGGCTCAGGGGGCTTCTCTTTGTTGTGGGGACCCTTTGTGCAGCCCTGTGAGAAGAAAGCCACTGTGCTGAACTCCTGAACAATGAGTGCTACAAGGGCAACTGGGCCAAACCAAAAAAATAAATAAAAAGCTGGCGATCAATATCTGACAAACAACAAGAGAATGGAGACACAACTGGGGAATGCAGTGAAAATGGCTGATTAAAACAGAAAACCTACAGCGATGCTGAGAAAGTCGGAGAAGTCGGTGGTTCTTCTCTTGCAGCAGGACCATCCCTGAAAGGAAGTTACCCAAACATCAACTTGGACCAGATTTTTGAACCAAGTGCAAGCTAGCAGCGCACTTTGAGGTATTTTACCTTCAAGGCATCGTGGAACACCGGGACTCCCGGGTGATAAGTACAGGCATCTGTGAGAGCAGAAGACACATGCTCGATTAACATGGCGGGGAAAAAGTGGTAGGATATGGTGACTCTTAACGAGCTCAACTAAATAGGAAATTGCTTGTGCTGACTATATTAAATAAAGACCCCCATTCATATTTACCGATACTTAAAGATTGAATGACTCAGTGTAATTGTGAGTTAAATTTTTTTACCCCTTCTTTTAAAGAGTTGTAGTAAAAAAAAAAAAATGATTAGAAAGATTAACAGAAGTTGGATTTCTGTGAGGGAAAACGGGCAGATTCTCACCGACCCTGAGCTCAGACTCCAGTATGTCCACTGTGCAAATGGTGGCGTACAAATGACACTTTGCAGTTCGGATAGTTATCTCATTAAAATCAGTCGCACACGCGCAGCTTCATTTACTGAACACACACACTGCCTTTGAAAGGACAAAGTGTGGAGATGTACGTTCTTGGTTGCTTGTATTTATTTTAACAGCAGTTAGTCTGATCAGCCTGAACTTATCAATTAATCACTTTGACGGATTTTAAAATTTGCTTAGGTTTATTAGAAAAACATCAGTTTGTGCCACTTCCAGATGCGGTACTAATTAGGATTAGTACTGGGTATTTTTCAAAGCGTCCACTGTCTGAATGGTCATGTCTCATCTCACTACACATCCACACAGAGCGCTCTACCGCAGTAGCAGTCACGGCTCCACAAGAGACCGCTGTCATTAGATGTGCTGTTTTCTTAACGTTCTTCTTCTTCTTCTTATGGTCTTGTCTTAATATTGTCCACTCCCACTGTTCAGCTACTTCATATTTAGGGACGGACGATATAGAAAAAAAAGCATATCGATAACATAGAAATCATATTGATCAATATCGATAATTATCAACAAATTCAAAACATACATTTTATACACTGTGCTGCTGTGTGACGTCTTTCGTCATCTGCGCTTTGAGGTCTTGAACTTTTTATACAGAATTGTGATGGCGGTCGCATTTAGCAGTGTTACTGACCACCAAAAAAAAATAAAAAATCTGATTTCAGCAAAAAATTGTAATTGAGCATCAAGACATATCCATAGCAACTGGAAAACAGCATTAATGGTTATTTCTTCTAAACTTCCCTAAGGCAGTCCAAGTATCACCAGATGCATCTGTGCCACAGTGTGTGTGTGTGTGTGTGTGTGTGTTTGTGTACCAGGGATATAATAAGTTTGTAGAGGCTCCATTACAAGCTTATGTTCCACAGGTCAGGAAAACACAAATTGGGTCTCTAACAAAGAACATCTCTGGTCACTGAGAAGCTCCATAAAGATTACGGTAATCATTGTAAAAAGGACTCAACAACGCTAATAAATATGCAGGACCGTGATCGTGAAGATCTTCTTGGCAGATTGTTATATTCTATAGTCTGCTCTTCAGTAAGGAAATGTGATTATGTGTAGAGCTGCACCAATCAGAGTGTGTTTTGTTACATTATTTTATTTGTTTTGATGACCCAATACTGATTTGGGGTGATTCCAATTTCTTCTCAAGACCTAGAATATTTAAGCCTTTTTTTAAAGTCTGTCTTTTTTTTTTTTTTTTTACATTTTAAGCTGTCCTCAGCATCCAATATTACTGATTTGCACAGTTAGAGCGTTTAATATGGCGAACATTAATGAAACAGCAGTGCCTGCATCCATTTCCTCGAGTTTATAGACCCGTAAAGGCAGCCAGCATTTCCAAATCCACCCATTCTCCACAATAAAAAGGGATTTAAAAACAGAGCAACAGCCCCAGCTAGGACTCTGCTCATCTGCTGTAGGTCTCACCTTCTTTGGCCCTAATCGAACCAGACACGTCTCAAGATGTCGAAAAAAATTGTTTCCTTTGTTTTTAGTACATCTCTGTGCTTCAGATTTCTTTACTGATATAAAAAAAAGCTGTTCGTCAATCTTCACTCAACAATATCATCCATAATGAAGAGTGCTGCTCTCGGTGCAACCTGGTGGTGTTTACAGTTGTAGCAATTTAACCCGGCCATTTGGCTACCACGACTCTGTCAAGCTAATAACCAGCTAGCGTTAGCTTATGTTGTCCGGGAGGTTAGCTACTCTCGCATACAGGAGGATAGCTGACGTTTTGTATGTTGCTCTCAAACAACGCGTTGTTTTTGACAGCCCCACTAAATACCAATTTTGACAGCATCACTGTCACTGGTGTATATAAACACTTATCTAAAATAAACAAAACACTTAGCCTTGTGCGAGGTTGGGGTAATCCTGGTGTTATCACTAAATATTTCATTGTCGCCTCTGAAGTGTACAGAACATCAATATAGCTTAGGAATGGAATAAGTGTTTGGTAATACATTGAAGGGTGGGTTCACATTTCGCATGCCGGTAGGACTGGTAGAGGAAGACTCTGAAACCTTACAGAGATTATTACTAAAAGGTAACAGGGAGAATTGAAAAGAACAGTAGAAAAAGAGAGCATTTACGTGGATTTAAAGCAAATAGCATCAGTGGCGCCCAGTGCTGCAGTTTTTCCTAACACTATTATCATCGCATGGTTTTCTAATATCATGCAGCCCTGATATTTGGTAGAGTGGCTCTGATAAATGTTCTTCAACAGCAGGTCAATCAGTTATTTGGCTTTGATCAAGGGCCATTATATTGTGCACTTCATTCACAGCGACAATCACTGGAAACTGAAGTCTTCAGAAAATTTGACCTTGTTGTGCTTAATTATCCCCAATAGGAATGCAGATTATCGATTAAGTTAATTTGAAGTTGACTGATCAACATACATGATCAACTAATGATTAATTGATAAGTGGGCATATAAGTGAGTGTTTTCTTTAGTGTAGAGTGTCTTTCCATAACATGAAGGGCTATTTATTTTATTTTTTTACAATATGCTCAATAAAAAAAAAAAGAGCCACATCATTACAATCTACCGATTTATTGTGCCAACTTTATTAAATTCGGAGTGAATAAACAAAATTGTGTTTTTCTCACACGTTATTAAAACTTAGACATATTTATATAAAAAAGTACAAAACAGGAACCTATTAGGTTACTGAACAGAAATAAATAAGATGACTAGAATAAAACATACATTTAGAATCTTCACAAAAACGTCAGTAGTCGTTTGCTATCATGTAACAAATATTTTGTGTTAATGCCCTCTGCTTTTCTGTCATCAAATCCTTGTCTTCTGAGCACATCAGTAAACTTTGGTTGAGAAGCTGACGCCCCTCCGCCATGCAGGCTGAATGGCGCCATTTAGGTGACAACATAAGGAGCTGTTTAAGTGTTTGTATAGCAAAACAGAACCGCAAAGTGCATTTTGCATTCTTGTCGTCATTACAGTTAAAATAATCTCACTGCGTTTGGGCCGTGTCACATCCCTAATGGCATGCCAGCGTCACGATTATTTCTCTTACAACAGTGGCGCCCTCATTTGGAGGGAGGCCATACTACAAAACTGAAAAAAGGTCTAGTGGACGTTATGACCTAATCAGATGGAACAATCATTAATCTAATAAACCACTGATCGACAATTAATAGATTGTTTGCAACCTTAATCCCCATAATTGATCAAAAGCCCAGGTAGGAACACATGTTAGATGCTCTCACCAGCCAAGGTGTTGCATGCTGGTCTCATACCAAACTGTATGGTATTAAACCTAACACTGTGTAAAAAATAAAACGCTGCGATATGAATTTCTTTGTAAAAGGCCAAAGTGAAAATTCTGCTTCCTTTATCCTGAAAATAGGACCGACATGCTATATTTGAGATTTCCCAACAGTAAAATGTTCCTCATGCTTGTAGGTACTCTAGTTTGAAGTGCCCCCAACAACAAATCACTGTGGGGTAAATGAACAATAATAAAACAACCCAAAAAAAATGTTGCTAGA
Source organism: Fundulus heteroclitus (assembly GCF_011125445.2). Lineage (NCBI taxonomy): Eukaryota > Metazoa > Chordata > Actinopteri > Cyprinodontiformes > Fundulidae > Fundulus > Fundulus heteroclitus. Next base: position 19,574,953 of record NC_046371.1, read on the forward strand.
CAATAGGTGATAAATCACTTTCCATGCAGTGCCGCCTGAGCTGTGCCTCTTCCGTGCTATTGCCATAGATACACCACTTAGATATCCCTAAAGGTAATTATAATATACTCTACTGTTATGATAAAGAGACATCCTATTAAAATGGAAATTAGACTTTGACTCCGGCTTCAAGTGTCTTGGCAGTACTCAGTATTGGATTGCTTGAAGACAGAGAAAGGCGACTCTAAATAAAGGGGAATTGAAGACTTGGTGAGCGGTCTGCTCTGGGAGCTGAAGACAACATCATTGACAGTTCAATTGCCTCCCAATCTGTGGCTTCACATAAACAATGGCATAATAAACAATCCGACACTTGTGGGAATAAATAACGAACCGAGATTTAAACGTGAACTGCCTTCACAATCATCTTCTCTCCGTACAGTTTCGCAGTGGATGGCCGCATGTCTTTCAACACAAGACTAAGAATTTACTCCAGAGTCATGATGTCCCTATAAATGTGTGAGAAATTAAGATGAAATCTTAGGAATTCGGAGAACTGGATAAGACACCCCAAAATGAGCAACAGGATAATAAAAAAAATACTATTACTATAACTTTGTATGCCTTTTCAGGTGAGAAATATAATAGAATGTAAAAATATGAGGAATATCCAGTTTGGTTTGGCTGGTATTTGAGCTGTCAGTCACTAAATACTCATGTTGGAGGATAATCGGCACAGCAAACTCCTGGTTAGTAGGAAGAGTACGCCCAATTCTCAAGGATTATGGTTTGACTTCAGGTAGCTGACAGGGAAGTTTTAAAATAAAACTTTCCCCCGGTATAAACTCCTTTGGTTACAAGTAGAAGGATTAAATACCACACACGTTATTTTATTCGTTTAGAAGTTTCTCAGTCTTTGTGTCCCCTGCCAGTTATGTCTGAGAGTAGGAAAAAAAGGGTTTTATAAAAACTCATGCTACCTATTACCTCAAACTTAGGTTTGACCTATTTATGTAAAAAAATGCTGCAAAGTGAAAAAACAAAACAAAGGATGTACTGATCAGGCCTTTCTTGGATGATGCCAATTTCTGATTTTTCATTGAATTCTGACCAAATGATGCAGATTTTTCCCCTGAAAGATCTGTAACACAGAGATAAATTGTGCAGCATTTTGCCTCAAAACAAAGTGAATGCATTTGAGTTTAGGTGTTTACTAACAAAGAAAGCTGAGCACTCTTAGTTTTGATGCATTTAATGAATCGGCAGGGAAAGAAATTATGATTTCTCAAGATCGACCAGCCGACTTGGTGATGAGATCAGATCCTGGGAATGTTTTTTGGCTTCTATGACTGGTGGACTCTGACAAAAGCACACCAACTGAAAATTGCTGCATATTAATGACACGGTAATAACAATGCAACTGTAACGAGCAATGATTATATTACAAATACAACCAGGATGTTACTAAGTCAAGTTCAATCCTTTTTAGAAGCCTGAATCCACCCAGCTCCTTGATTTATAGGATCTTAGGCGGGCTGCCAGGCTTATAATACGGTGGGAGAAGCCCTGACAGCAATTTTTGTCTAAACCGCTGGCAACAAAAGTGACTACACCTTTAAGTGAAAATGTCCAGATTGCGTCCAATTAGCCATTTGCCCTCCCCGGTATCATACAGCTCGTTATTGTTACGAGGTCACAGCTGTTAATGGGGAGCAGGTGTGTTCAATTTGGCGCTACCGCTCTCCCCCTCTCTTGTGCTAGTCATTGGAAATTCAACATGGCGCCTCATGGCAAAGAACCATCTGAAGATCTGAATAAATGCTGTTGCTCTACATAAAGATGGCCGAGCCTATAAGAAGCTTGCCAGAACCCTGAAACGGAGCTGCAGCGCGGTGGCCCAGACGATCACGGCAAACGTCTTTAGCGGCGGGATCGAGTTTTCACCCGACAGTGAACGGCTTCCTCTTAGCCTTCGCATTACAGCTAGCCAACAAATGCGACGCCATCAGTGGATTTGTTGGTAGGACTGAGACATGCGTTAAGAACCACGCATAGACGTATATAATGGAGATAATCCAACCATTAAAAAAAAAAGACATGGTTCAGACTCGGAAAATAAATAAAACGGAACTATCTCCAAGTTATTTACTCTTTCTGTGACTGCCGGTGGTAAATGACCCATGGAGCGGGGCTGATACTTGGCCAGGGGGCTGTAGACAGTTTTAGACAACTAAAACAGGGCCACTGCAAGACGGTTCATGAGGGCAAAGAGAATAAGAGAGAATTAAACAGGTGTTAAAAAGCTCCCGATGCCCAAACTGCAAACACTGCATAATCAACAAGCTATTTGACACAGGAGGTCATGATCTATACCAGGGGTCACCAACATGGTGCATGTGGGCACCAAGTAGCCCCTGAGGACCAGATGTGGCACCCACAAGCCTGTTCTAAAAAAAAAAAAAAGACAATCCACCAGTGAACTGCCTCTAAAACTTAATTTTATTCCGCTACTCGCCCTGTTTATTCACACTTGCATTTATATAGATTTAAAAATGACAAAATCTATAACAAAGCATGAAAAAAAAGTGTTTATTTTACATAAACTTAAGATGAACTCTGACTCTCCAAGTTCAAAGTACTGGTAGCCCTTCGTATGACAACACCAATGAAGTAGCTCTCAGTTTCAAAAAGGATGATGACCCCTGATCTATACACTGTTATATAATTTATTTTATTAAAAATACTGATAAATAAATTATGACATGGCCTGAATTTAGATCAGCATGTTTAAATGCTAAAGTATGAACATGAATAGTTCAATTTTATAAGGATGATCTAAACTTAGAACTAGTTCTTGACAAGGCACAACACTGGATACAGATAAATACATCACATATTTCTAAGTAGACTGATGTTCCTGGATTTAGAGCAGGTTTTTATGGCTCCGTTTTCTTGTTTTATATGGATTTATGTTTCAAAGTTTTATTTGTATTTTTCCCCCAGGTAAAGATCTGGCATTTATTGGCAAAGGACCATAACTCTAAGAAATACATACAAAGTGTATGTAAACAGTTATATAAGTACCGGTATCGTTTCCCATGTACCGAATATTGGTACCGTATTGGTTCATATGTAAAAGGTATCCATCCCCACTCCTGATGTATTACTAAACTTAAAACAAAGCGAATGTAAAACATGTGTTATTTGATTACAAGTTTACAGAAAAAAAAGCAAAACGTGGGGGAGTTTTCAGCTTTGATGTATTTAATGAAAAAGGACAGGGAGTGGGGGAATGCCTCTGGGAAATGAGCCTTTCCTCCAGGTGAGACTGAAGCTCATGTGTTATCTTGTTTAAACCGAACGAAACTGTTTCTCGCGAGTTTGGAACAACTTTTTTTTCCCCATTTTAAAAGCACATCAATGAGATGAGACTATGCCAAACCCACGACTAAAGTTCTGGTTCTACGGAGATATAAGATCGATAACTCCCGTGTAATAAAAAGCGTAGACTGACGAGTTGGTGAAACTTTCGGCTGTGTTTGCCCCGGGTCGCTCCAGTTGAGTCCAATGTTAACTTGCTAACTAAACCTAGCTAGCATCGAAAACCGAGCTAGCATTAAACTGCAAAAAGCTTCCTCTGGTCGACGACAGCTTTTATTTGTATTTTTTTTTTGTAGTTGTAATGAAAGAAGTCCCGACACCTAACACGAAGTTAGCTCACATGGGCCCCAGCAGGCCTGCTCGCTGTAGAAATTTCCAGATGATCAGAGGTTAGCTTGCTAATCATGTCAACCTCCGTGACACAGCTACCTTACTGAAAGCTCGACTCACCGTCTGGGTTGCTCTCCGGATCAAACCGCTGCCCGCAGCCCTTGTTATAACACAAAACCGACATGGTGAGGTAAGTTTTAAAACGGAGACCAAGACTTCTAACTTGTGTAGGAGCAGTGCGGTGCCGCTTCTGCCGTCTAGCTGCCTCTGTGAGTGTGTGTGTGCGCGCGCGCGCTGCCGAGGAGTCCTTGCTCTCACTTCCGGCTGTCGTCGGCTACGCTCGGCAAAAATCGGGAATCGCCCGCCACCCAGCTCCATCCGGAGAGCGTGGTCCCACATCAGCGTCAACTGATGCTGGCCGCTTTGAAACTTGCGATACAGCGTCGTGGCACCGCGGTGGCCACTAGACTGTAACCTTGCAGCAAACGATCTAGGATTGCTATAAGGTCAGTTTACTATTGCTCCGCAGCCCCCTGCACCCCGGGGCGCATCGGTCAGGTGCAAGCAACTAGGGCAATGTTTGTTTAGTTTAATGATGATGGCTGCATCCTAGCAGTCAGCCTCCTGTATGGATATTTGGTTGCAAATAATTTTTCGTTCTGTTTTTTTTTTATTATTTTGTTTGTTTGCACTCGTCTGTTTTGCGCGCTTTTCTTTATATTCTTTCCTAATTTCGTCCAGGAGCATGGAAACGGATTTACTTTCACTGGCCGCATCTGTTTCGTCTAAAAGGTAGGACACTTTGCAAATTGTGAGTAGCCTGCATCTAAACACGCGTAGCGTAACTCGAGCGACAGACTGTCGTTTGAATTTGAAACTGCCATAAACTCGTGCATTTTTTTTATTATTATTATTATTATTTGCACAAGGGCGAGCTTTGCTGGAGCAGCTTCAGAATGGAAGTCGAGTGTTCCCTGTGTCTGCTGGGACCGTCGCTCAGTGGTAGGTTTCTGTCGTTAATCTAACCACTGGGTCGGATCTGGTGTCGGGTACTGATGTTAGTCCGAATCATATGCATGCTTAATACTGAACTGAATACTGAAAAAAAAAAATGTGTTTATGGTATCCCAGCAATATTTTAAAGATTAACAAAAAGGCAACTAAAAAAGATCACCACTTAACATGCGGAGTGTGTGCATAGGGATCGATTTCTAAGGGTGTTAATAACCTTTTATGGTGTCAGTGTTTTTTTTTTTACAAAATCATTTTAAAGAAATATCTATAAAAATGTAAATGTGTAGGGTTCTTGTACATGTGAAGTAGTGTTTACTCCATTTTTCCTTCATATTGCTCCTGACTTTGCGTTGCTTTTTTTGTCACACTAACTTTCAGATCCTCAACAAAGCGTTAGTATAAGGACAAAAAATAGTCCAAATAAATGCGAAAAGCTCATTGTAAATGAGGTCCCCCTTTATTAAGGAGAGAAAGCTACACAAATCAACCTGTTTCTATGTAAAAATAAATAAATAAATAGAATTTCCCCCACATTAAAACGTTAATTATCTATGATTACCCATATTTATGGTTCAATTTCAATAGCTCCTCCCAGCACAGATTACTGCCTGAACCTGTAGAATGAAGAAATCCCTTAATCAGAACCTCTCTGACAGATTAAGTAGGTTGAAAGATCTCACACAGTAACGCATGAAGCCTAAATCTAAATTAATTCAAGAAGAAATGTGAAATTAACGTATATGCTCTCTAGAAAAAAAATAAAATCTGAAGAGGAATGTCCAATCAGCAGGTAGTGGCCATAAACTCAGGCACACTTGGATTTGAAACAGGACAGCTACCAAAAGCACAGGAGCAAGTCCACTTCTGAATGCCCAATGTTTTATAGTGGCGTAGTCAAAGGTGGGACTTAGATTTGATCGAGATCCTGTGACCTGACCTAAAAAGCAGACTGTTTATGCTCAAATCCATTGTCTGTATCCATGTAATCCATGCAAGGTTAAGAGGGGCAAAATTCTTTATGTCTAAATTTAAACAATTTAGCAAAGAAGAGAGTGCCCAAATACCACTATAGTGATGTAAACACCCCTTGCCAATTATTACAAACAGTTAATGCTATATAGGGTCAGGTTGATTTGGATAGCATTTTTTCTTTAATAAAGAAAATTTTTGTTTGAACAGTGATTTTTTAAAAATGAGTATGTCTGTTGTTAAGATTTTTTTTTTTTTTAAACACTGAAGCATGATGAAAAAGGAAGGAATCTGTGAGCAGGCAAATGCTTTTTCCCAGCAATGCTGTTTCAATACAATAAGCCTGTGTGTTTTTTTTTTTCAACCAAATTATAAATATTTCCAGCTGACCCTGTCTTTGTAGAAAGCACAGAAGAGTGTAGTAGCCTTTATACAACCAGCTGCCTGGTGCCGCAACAGGTGGGGGAACTGCAGTGCTGCGCCAACCTATTCTTTAAACAGCAAGAGAACACACACAGGTCACTTCATCACTTATTCTGGCCTGCCATTACAAATCCATAGAATGAGAAATTTTAACAAGTTATGCTCAAGTAATAACAGTGTAGCAGGCAGCCTCCTTTCGATCTGACACAGCAACATGTGGGGGAGGGGCAGTGCTGCACTACAAATTCAAACAGCCAAAGAAGCGTCTGGTCGCTCTGATATTTTCTCTTGGTAAAAGGACGTTAAACTGTAGGAAAAATGTGAAAACAAACGATGTGAGCAGGCTTAAATCCAGATCATTTTAATACCTTGGTAAACGTTGCTAGCAGAAACAGAGCCGTGCCTAAAGCTGAGTTTGATATATGTGGTTTAAAGGGATGTCATTTTATCATTTACAGAATTCGGTGTCAGAATGCAAACCACTGGTGCACAGCCAGATGAGCTGTCATTAACACACAGGAAAAATCTATACTCTTCAGATGTCTTTGTAAGTTTTATCCTATGATGATTTTTCAAAGTCTTTGCATGTAGACCTGTCTTAAGCATCATAACAAATGAATTCAGGTCTGTTTTTCTTTGTCATTTTTTTTTTTCCAAAACAGGATGACTCAGTGATGGAATATTGATGAAGCTTATTCTGTGGGGAAATATGCTTCCTCTACCTACTTTTTTTCTTTTCTTTTGTTTTATTTTATACATATTCCTCTATTTACCCTCCACCCACGCCCAGTTCCTATCCACACCTAGGGCAGGACAAGGCCTGCTGCTCTTCACGCAGCCAGCCTATAATGCTTCAATCTTTGAGAACTCGGCAGCAAGAACCTATATCAGAAGCGAGGTCAAAATGGGCATCGCTCTTGTGCCATCCTGGCCTCTAGACTTGAAATATTCTATTGAGTCGGGGGACAGCGACGGCATCTTTCAAGCGGAGGAGTTTGTGATGGGAGATTTTTGTTTCCTGCGAATAAGCACCAACGGAGGCAGCAGCGCCACGCTGAATCGGGAGGTGCAGGACAATTACACGCTGACAGTCAAGGCGTCTGCCCATAGCGGCCTGGAGGCCTTAGCCACTATATTTATCAAGGTCTTGGATACAAATGACCTCCGACCACTCTTTTCTCCAACCTTCTATTCGTTTGTCGTTTCTGAAAGTGCCCCCCTGGGCACCAGCATTGGACGAGTAACTGCCACAGATGCTGACATTGGCTCCAACGGGGAGTTCTACTACTTCTTCAAGAACAGAATCGAGCTCTTTGCCGTTCATCCAACCAGTGGGGTCGTAACCCTCACAGGTCGACCCAGGATAGACAAAAAAGAAAGATTTGAGCTGGAGGTGCAGGTGGTTGACAGAGGCATGAAGCTCTATGGGAATAATGGGATCAGCAGCACCGCTCGGCTGGTCTTAACTGTGGACAGGGTTAATGAATTTGCTCCTGTTCTCAGTGCAGTAGCAGTCATTCCATCAGTGATAGACAAGGACCTCATCTATGCCATACTGACCGTGGAGGATAAAGATGAGGGATTATCCGGGGACATAGAATGGGTGTCCATTATCGAAGGAGACCCCTTTGAGCAGTTTGTCATTGAGAGATCAGCCTTTGGGAACAAATATAGGGTTAAAACATCGGAGCTGATCAACTGGGAAACATATCCCTATGGCTGCAACTTAACTTTCCAGGCCAAAGACAGAGGTGTACCTCCAAAATATTCAAATACCCAAGTTGTTCAGTTGGTGGTTACAAAGCAGGAACCGGTAATGGGCAACTTTGAGAAAGATGTTTATACAGTCAAGGTGAGTGAAATAGCTCCTCCGGGCACTATTGTAGAGGTGGTGAAAATTTCTCCAGCTCCTCTGAGTGTCAATTACAGTTTCAGTAGCCTCTCCGATCCAATGTACTTTGATATAAACCCTTTGACTGGAGTTATTATGACCACAAGGCAGCTGACAAAGATATCCCAGGAGTTCATGGAAATAGAGGTAGTTGATTGTATCAGTCAGCAGCAAGCAAGGGTTCAAATTAACATAGAGGATGCAAATGATAACTTTCCAGTGTTCAGCCAGCCGTCCTATTATATTGCAATTAATGAGAGCTTACCCATAGGGACCGTTGTTCTTGCGGTGTCCGCTTCGGACAGTGATAAACGAGAAAATGGATATGTAACTCACACAATCAATGGTGAGGAGTCTATTCCGTTTAGTATAGACCAGGAGACAGGGGAGCTAAGGATCACCAGAGATCTAGACTTTGAGTCGTCAGAGGATATCTATTTTTTTGCAGTGCGAGCCTCTGACTGGGGTTCGCCCTACAGAAGAGAAACAGAGGTTAATGTCACCATCCGGGTGGTAAACATCAATGATAATAAGCCTGCTTTTGAGAAGATTTCTTGCAGAGGCATGATAAGCCGAGACTTTCCGGTCAACCAGACCATTGTCACTTTGTCAGCCATAGATATCGATGAGGTTGGGATGGTCAGGTACAAGATACTGTCAGGGAATGAGTTAGACAATTTTGAATTAAACCCCGACTCGGGGGCTTTGACACTGAAAAGATCATTTGTATCAGACAGTTTAAAAAATTCGATATTCAACCTGAAAGTGGCTGCAACAGATGGAGAGTTGTTCTCTGATCCTACATTTGTGAATATTTCAGTTGTGAGAGGCAGGATGCCACCCGGCGGGTTCACCTGCAAGGAGACCAGGGTAGCTCAGTTTCTTGCAGAGAAAATGGTCTCCAAGGCATCTTCAATGGCAAAACCACGATCGGATGACCGATACTTAGACCTCTTCTCTACGAACAAACAAGCTCCCCAGTTTGAAGCTTTGCCTACAAGCATCCTTGTGAGAGAGGATCTGAGTCCTGGCTCCAGTGTTTTTCAGGTGCGAGCACGAGATGGTGACATCGGTTTTAATGGCCATGTCCTTTTTTCCATTTACGATGGCAACAAAGAAAACAGCTTCAATATCAACATGGAGAGCGGCCTAATAACAGTTCTGCAACCGCTTGATCGCGAACGACAGGATCGTTATTTCCTAAATATTACCATCTATGATCAGGGAATTCCTCAGATGTCCAACTGGAGGCTGCTGACAGTGATCATTGAGGACGCAAATGACAATAATCCCCAATTCTATCAGGACACCTACTCTGCCATTGTTTTAGAAAATGCAGACCTTGGCATGGAGGTTATTACAATTACTGCTTTTGACAGGGATATAGGCCAGAACGGACTATTCTCCTTTAGAATGCTGACCAACGTCCCGCAGTTTGGTATCGACAGTGAAACTGGAAGTGTATTTGTGGCAAGTCAGCTGGACAGAGAAGAATACCCTGTGTTCATATTGAAGATTGAAGTGAGAGACAAGGCCGAAAGAGGCACTCGAAGGTCATCAGTGACTACGCTAAACATAATAGTGGAGGACATCAATGATTGCTTGCCAGCTTTCATCCCCAGCAGCTATAGTGCCCGGGTGCCGGAGGACCTGCCCCCAGGGACCGTGATTACATGGTTGCAGGCTCAGGACCCAGATCTTGGACCTGGCGGACAAGTACGATATTCCTTGATCAGTGACTTCAATGGCACTTTCGAGGTAGGTCTTGTCAGAGGATGCATAATCTGTAATGTTTCGGACATCTGAATTCAACTATTAACATCCAAAGTTTCACTGCTTCCCATGTAACTTCTTTGTGATCAATCAATAACAAATGTTCTGATACATTTTGGCTCAGAAAGTAACGTTTTGCTTGAATTATTTTTGAGGTTACTTTTGTCTATCATGTTTTGTCTATCATATGTAAATACTTGAGGAAGATCACAATAAAATACAAACTTCTGTTGTCTTTGCTGGAAATTTAAACCCCATCCCTTCTGGAATGTCTTCCTGGTTCTCAGTGTTTACCTTCATGATGTTTTTTTTACCTTAGTTTTGAACCCAAACATTACTGCTAAAACCTTCTAGAAAGCTGTTCATCATCAGCGTGGTGTTAGGACACAAAGATAAAACTGTAATTCAATAAAAAGTGGTGAATCAAATGGAAAAACACAATAATGATCAAGCAAATTGATCAGATTGTGTGTTTGCAATTCTGCCCTTTTCCTGGAGGCCAACTATCGTTATTTTTACTTTCCCTTTCAGTTATGGTCAGGTTTGCAATTCACAATAGTTACACACATATTACAGTTTTGAAACTGAGAAATATATTTTTTCAAAAAGTCAGAATAAGCAAGCATGAGATCAAGAGATATTTTTTATAGCAGTTTAGGACTGTGGACAGGTCTTGTCTTTATTTAGCCCAGTCACACTTTTTTCTGTTTCTCACCATATTTTTCAACGGGTTCTTCATTCTCTTTCAACCTAAGAAAAACTTTTTTTTTTATGCAGAAGTTCTGAATAATTTTGGTACACAAATACCTTTCACAGTTTGGCATGTTTATGTATAGTTTTGTCAATAAAATGACTGTGCCTAATGAAATCCATTGCAGATCAGTGCTGTGACCGGTATACTGAGGATTAGCAAGGAGCTGGACTTTGAGACTAAGCAGTTTTTTAACCTGAGCGTTGTTGCTGAAGACCGAGGGATACCAAGTCTTCGGAGTGTCACATTTGTGGAGATTGAGGTGCGTAAGAACTGGTTTATGTCAATGCAAACAAACAAAAATATACCTACACGATTTCTTTTGACCAAGTAAAGATTAACCATCACTTTTCTTCAGGTGGCGGACGTCAATGAAAATCTTTATGCCCCCTACTTCCTTGACTTTGCCGTGAAAGGCTCAGTGAAGGAGAACTCTCGCACAGGAACAAGTGTCCTGACAGTCCGAGCCAAAGACGACGACAGGGGACGAGATGGCGTGTTGAGGTACTCGGTCCAGGGAGGCAGCGGACTGGGCACTTTCACCATCGACGAAGACACAGGTGTGACACTAGATCAATTTTGAAGCCTATTTATGTGAAGTGGAAATCCAATAATGTGCAGCACAATGCTTAGAATACAAATAACCAAATGAATTGCAAATGGGGAACCTTACCAGGCCATAAGCCATTTAATGATTAGTTTCACATTTGTATGACTGATGTTCAGGCCTACTTTTTTTTACTTACTTGTGTGCTTTTTTTTTGTAAATGACAAAAAAAGCCTAACCTTCTGACATCTATTGGTTAAAAATAAATGCATATGCATATTAGAGGCACACAGTTAGGACAGTGTGTGGTACAGCCCCAGTGAGTAGATGTGACCTCACATGGGAGCTGTGCACTGGGAGATCATTACTGTAATGATGGCTGTATGGCAGCGACACTCGCTGGGCCTCAGGCAGCACCATATAACTGATCTAGTGCTGTGCAGATAACAGTGATCAAGGCTGTCCTGCGCGGCAACCCACCGTTTCTAAGTATTGAGAAATAAGTGTGACTTATTTAAGAGGCATGACCTAGAATGAGAAGGCACTTGAAATACAGTAGGTGCAAGATACTGCAATCATTTTTCCATGAAGAATTGTTGCAGGATCTTGCCACTACAGCAGCCACTGTATCTCGCTGGAGGTTTTTAGACCTATTTTTCTGCGTCTCCCTCAGATGTTGCTGAAACATTTAAACTGAGTTTGTTCAGTTCAATTTAACCGTGGAGCGCCCCGGGAATGAATAAGACTTTTTATACATTTTTTGGGGGGGGGGTTTAGTCTTGCTATTGTCACAGCCAATTTTGTAAGAAAAAAAAAAAAAGAAGAAAAAAAAAAAGGAAGCTAAAGTGAGAATTTCAAAGTTTATTATTTAAAGCTGTCTGTCAATCCTTGGCTTGCAAACAGTCTCCTCTGAAATGTGCAAGAAGAAAAAAAAAATAACAGTATTAGTTGTGACTTATTCAGTGCTTGGTATTTTTAATTTATGTTTTCCTGTTTAAAATGCTTTAAATACTTTTCCTTTTCCGAGACTGAAAAATACAGTTTTCTCTTATATGAACATTTTCATGTTCCCCATGCTAATTTTATGTTTCAAAGTGTTTTACAGTTTCTTAAAAACAGACGCCCTAAAACCAATTAATCAAACTATTTAGTTAATGATTTGTAAAGCTCTATATGCAAACCAGGTATTCTGCGCCAGCGGTGGCAGTACAGTGATGATACAAAGCAATACAAATTGACACAATAAATAGTTATTGTTTATTTTAGCTTTGTATTTGTATGGTGCGGAACACCCTACGTGTCCTTTTTCCCTCACCTCATGTACTACTGTACATAACTTACTCTGGAAGCTTGTATTGACATTTAACAGGGCTAATTATTATTGACTGGAGTTGAGAGTGAAACAGATGGACAGTGAGAGTGCCTCTCGCTCAACTCTTCTGATGTGCTCCCATCTGTCAATTAAAATGCTTGTTCGTTTTTATATGAAAATTTATTAAAGTTGCATTGTGCAAGTTTTGAAGATAAACATTAATTTTCTTTCCCAATATATGCCCTTACAGTTACCCAACATGTAAAATGAGTTATCCTCTATTTAAAGGTGTATAGCCACGTTTCTTAAAATTTCTTTATTTATACGTCAGTAGCTCACTTTGGTTGCATACAAAGTTTTTATGAAAGAATATCACATCCTGCTGGCATATTAATTGTTATTTTGGTGTTTTTATGCTTTGTTTTTGCTCAATTTGTTAGTAAATAAAGCCTTTTGTGTTTATTTACGATTTTAACGGAAGTACGTTCTGCGCATGTGCAGCAGGGGTTAAAGTAAGGAAGCGGCTAATGGCTATTAGCATCTCCAGGTGAAAAAAATGATGAATATTCCAAGAATATTGTTAGATTTAGTTAGTTTCATTTAATTAATAATGGTTGGTGTTCGATCGAACGCTGGAGATAGGCTCCAGCACCCCGGTGACCCCATGAGGAATTAAGCGGGTCAGAAAATGGATGGATGGATGGATGGATGGATGGATGGATGGATGGATGGATGGATGGACGGACGGATGGATGGATGGATGGTGTTCGATCATGGCGAGCTGCCGCTTTACTGCGAGGCATTTCAAAGGGCTAGTCTCGGTCTGGCATTATTTAATTTTGATTTATTAATTAAGCACACCAGCATTATGATAGTTCTGCGATACTGTTGCTAGATGGCGCCACGTCTGTCTATACCTGCTAATCGCACACGGTGCTGGGGCTATATTTATCCACAAAAAGGACCATCACAATATTATCAAGATGGAGGCTATAATTTGGATTAGTCAGCTCATGAGAAAGGGATTTGGGCTGAGTTGTCTGGGCATGCGTGAGGGTGTGATGTGCTACAAGCTCTCGTTCACCCGGCTACTTTTTTGAGTCTCTGCTGTAATCGATACATTAGCTACAGAACACGGGCTAAATTCAATATTTAGCTTTCTTACCTCAGGAGACATCGCGCCTCTAAACAAAAGACCTGTGCAGATGCTTTTCCTCTTCTCCCATGAACATGCACAACACTGGTGTCATTTCAACTTATTGCCAGAAGGGGGCATAGGTCTGCAAAAATCCTGGAACTTACGCTATGCTTCTTTAAAGGAGCAATGAGCAATATTTCACCACTAGGTGTTGGTGCTTGAACACTATCTGTAGACCAAAACCACATCTGTGACAAGCCACGCCTCCAGCCCCTCCTTTCCCTTTTCAACCGTCACCTCCTATGCTCATATTTGTAAGGGATAAAAACACAGCAAAACAGCATTAACTTTCAGAGGAACATGTCAAGTGAAGAAGTAAGTAACTCATAACTTTATAATGCTGTTAGCTAGAGAACATTTTAATCTGCTTGGTGTGGTCTCCGCCATGTTGCTCAAACCCTGCGCTGCTCTGACGATGGCATTTTAGAGCAGGGAGGGCCTAAACCCTGAGTGGCAGCTGCTCACATGCACGTACATGCATGCGTGCACACGTACATGCACGTGCAGCTGGCCCGGCTATGTAAACAAGACACTGGAGAACAACATAGAGAGATGCTGTGTGACGTCAGACTATAGTCTATCTAAAATATTACCTTTAGTTCTTCACATCACTATTTTTTTAGTTATTTCTATCTAAAATAATGACATTTCGCTTATTTCTCCTTTAATAAATGTGAATTTACTCTGTTTGGCTAAACCATGATCAAAATCACCCTTTACCCATATACATTTTTGGATTTTGTCACCACAAAGTTTAATGTATTTTATTAAGATTTTATGTGATGAGGAGGGGGATAATTGCACATCCAACTCCCCAGTGTTTACAGCTCGGTCCTCCAACACATTCCAAAGAGATTACATCAGCAGTCTCATCATGATTCAGGTGACCAAGTACTCCACTCACAACCAGCAATAGCTTCTAACGACCCAGGGCAGTGACAGGTGGGTCATTGAATTTGATCTGTCTTAAAATGTGCCTAGAAGGATGGGCCTCCATGTCCTTAAAACAGCAACGCTCCAACTGCAGGTGGCTTAAGTGCGAGGCACCAGAATTGACAGAGACTCCTGGAGAGGTGTCGAAACTTTTTCAGAAAGAACTGAGCAAAAGTCGGGTTGCCTTTGATTTAAGCCTGTTTGCTGTTGAAAAGCATGCTATGTCCCCTTTAAGAATTCAAAGTGGTGATAGCCCAAATGTGTGTAATTTAATCTCAGTTTAATTACAGCTGTTGGGTGTGGGCCTCAGAGGTTTTAATAGGTGACATTACACTTCCCAAATTTGGCCTGGAAGGGTAGCATAAAGAAAGCTTATGTTGAAAAGAAAGCCATAACAACTGCCATATTAAGTTTGCCACAAGAAATGTTTGGGGACACAGTATACATATAAAAAAGTGTGTAGTGCTCAGAGGAGATCATGACTTTTTGTTCTCCTCACAAAATAATGTGTGTGGAGGAAGACTAACATCACTCATCACGTTCAAAATACTTTACCCATTCTCACTTTGTGACGTTGGTCCACCCTCTGCACCCATAACAGCTTCAACTGTTCTGTGAAGGCTGCCCACGTGGTTCCATGAGGTGTTGATAATTTTTTGACTACTCTTCCAGAAACGCATCTGTGAGGTCGTACACCAATGTTGGACGAGAAAACCTAGCTCTGAGGTACTGTCCCCACAGAGATGAGATAAGCTGTATCGTAAAGGTATTTTGTCATTTAGGCTGCGCGTCCATAGGGATGCAGTGTTTTGGGAGACAGTAAATAATCATATTTTAAACTGTGCCCCAGAATGGATAAATTTCAAAACAGCGGTTTCATTTTCTGTGGATACACGTGAACCGCATTTTTTTTTTTAATTTTATGTATATTTTTTTTTTTGACGTTGTAGCCCTCTCTGTAACCTGCATGTGCCTCACTGTCACCAATGACATAAAAGAATGGTGGCATCTGGTGTTGCAGCTTTGTTAGGGGTGTTAGTACCATCTTAGGACTCTTCTTTTCTAACAAGCCCCTGTGTCTGATCCATGGTGCTGTGTTTACTTCACATGAACACCTGGTGTTTCTTGCATGTTTCTTTGGCAGTGTGACAGCGCCACCAATGGGTCCAGCATACCCACTACAGCCTTTTCAGTTACGCTGCGTCCTCTTGTGTGGACACACATTTTTCTTAATCGTTTATGAAAATTTACTATGTTTTTCTCTGCGGAGACAAGGACTCAGGCTCCGCTCTAATTCATCCCAAAGGTGTTTTATAAGGTTGAGGTCAGCACCCTGTGCAGGCTAGTCAAGGTCAGCCACACCAAACTCTCTCATCCATGTTTTTATTAACCTTGCTTTGTGCACTGGTGCACAGTCATGTTGGAAGCGGCAGGAGCTATCTCCAAACTGTTCCCACAAAGTTCCCCCTCCACCAAACTTCACACTTGGTGGAGGGGGAACTTTGGTAAAACCAAATGTGTTTAAATACACCCCTAGGTCGGACTGAAACACTTTGCTGTGACATGGTTTGAATATAAGAGATGGATTTGGTGCATCATTAGGCACATTCAGCAACTCAAGGTCACAAATCTACTTAAATACCACTATTAGGCATATATTTATTTAACTTTCTTCTAATAACTCCGTAATTAGGTTTGTCTTGGTAACACTACAGTCAGACAGCTATTATTCTCCTGCCAACTGCCAAACCTAGACTTGTCCACCTGATTGCCAGATGGAGAAGCTCAATTCGTCACTCCAGAGAATGCACCTCCACTGCTCAATTGTCTAGCGGCGGCATCCTTTACACCACTGCATCCAACATTTTCCACTGCACCTGGTGATCTATGGCTTAGATGCAGCTGCTTGGCCATGGAAACCCATTCCATGAAGCTCTCTACACAGTTTTCTTGCGCTAATCTGAAGGCCACATAAAGCTTGGAGGTCTCTAGCAATTGACTGCAGCAAGCTGGTGACCTCAGCGTACTATGAGCCTTTAGCATCCGTTGCCTCTGATCTGTCAGTTTAAATGGCTGACCACTTCGTGGCTGAGTTGCTGTAGTTCCCAGTTGCTTCTGCTTTGTTATAATACCACTGACAGCTGACTGGGGAATATTTAGGAGAAAGGAAATTTCACGACTACACTTGTTGTACATGTGGTATCATGCTGGAGTTCACTTAGCTCCTGAGAGCGACCCATTCTTTAACAAATATTATTTATAAACCTCTGGCTGTTGAAATGATTAGGACAGCTGATTTTGAGTATTTGAGTGGGTGAGCAAATACTTTTGGCAAAATAGTGTATATAAGGTAAGTGTTTAGGTGATCACCTGAAAGTAATACCAGGGTAGAGAGTCTTGTGGAGAGCATACAAAAACTTCGAAAGCTGGGATTAAAATTCAGTGTTATTACACCGACTATTTCTTTTGAAGTTAAAACATTAGAATTGTGGGATTCAAAAATACACATCAACCTGCTTTCTTTGTATTATTTGAGGATAGCAGTATTATATTTATTAAAGAAAAAAAAATCCAAACCACCTTAGCTCTACTTGAAAATATAATTTTCCCCTTCATTAAATCATGAGTTGACTGTGATTAATCCACGGCAAGGTCCTGTAACCAGACATGTAGAATCAAGTAATTACTTAAATAGAACGTATCTAACAGTATAAAGTACGGTAGGCTAAATTATCACAAAAGCACATTGTGCAAAAGAAATAAAACTGGAAATCTGTAAGGGGGCCAACACTTTTTCCTGGCCATATGTACATGTATACTGTATCTAGATCTATACAGTATATGTTTAGTGTATATATATATATCGTGCTATGAACAAAACAACGTTGGAGTACATGTCGAGGCCTTGAAAGAGTGCTGTAGCTCTGCTTGGTGTCATTATTCACTTTGGTGTTAAAACCTCAGTGAGGAACATCACAGACAGTGAGAACGTTTATTGAGTGCAGATTTTCCTGGGGAAATCAAACTGCTTGTTAGAGCAGAAAGTAAAGGGAGAGGGGAGTGGAAGTGAAAGTGGAGAGAGGAAGGAAGAGGAGGCAGGGGGGGAGTCTAGAGTGCATAAAAAGTGTCAGAAGAAAATACAGCTTTCTTCCTTCAAGGCTCTTTTTATGTATTTTATTTAAAATTTTGCAGTTATTTGTTGTTTTTCTCTTCTAATGTATTAAGCATATAAAATACCAGAGCCTTTTTTTTGTGTCAGATGAGAAGATTCAATAAGGACACGCCAAGTTTTTGCCTATAAAGCTTGATTTATCTCATCGTGCAGAAGAAGTCAGCTGTGGACAGAGCTTCAATCTCCTTCTGCGAAGCATTTTGCTGCCATGTTAAGTGGCTGATCCGGCTGCTTGTAGGCCGGGCTATCACTGCCAAACTAAGTATGTGAACAATGTGATGGATTTAGACAGTGAGATATAGAAAAGGAAAACATATTAAACACAGAGAAAATTAGAAATAATGACGTCCTTTGTTTAGCTTCCGTTAACATATGTCTTGTATCAGCCCTGCTCTTAGTTTTAGAAAAGGCTCTTTGATGCCTCATATGTAGGGCATGACACCCCTGTTGTCTGGGATATTTTCCTCTGATAAAGGCCTTCTTTTCCACTATGTGATATTTAGACGTTACTTGCATTTCCATTAAGGCACTGATGAAAAGAACATGGCCATTTTATCAAAAGAAATGTTGAATCCTTTTTAGTTTACATCCGTAGCTGGCTGAACTTTAAACACAAATTTGTATTCCCGTCATTGGGTTGGGAGGACTAAAGCTTCCCAATTTTTCATCGGATGTCTGTCAGGAGCTCCTCTATTAGTGCGCTTTGCAAGCTCCGTATTTGTCACAGTCAAGATAAAGTGCTTGTTAAGTCACATGGAGACACATTTAAGAAGCATTCATTTCAAATTTATTAAAAATTAATGGGCTGTACTTTTTATGTTGCATGCAAAGCAGTTTCTAAAGGGGGAAAAAATGATGGCAGTATTTTTTTAATCAGTCTTGGCATTGATCATTTGCTGGTATTAATTAGATAGTTAGCTCGCTAACATGTTTCTTATGAATGGGGACGTAAACGAACCTGACGGATGGATGTAAAACCTTGCTGGGCTGCAGAACTTCTAGATTAGAAAATGTGGCATGACCCTTCAATTTTTTTTGGCCACTCTTTGAAGTGTGTTATTTATGGTGAGAATGGAGGCTGTCAAGTCAGATTCATATTGAATCCGGTGAATGGTGGCTGTCGGTTTTAAAGTTCAAAGAGCTTTTGAAAGAGCCGGCTCTGTTTTCCTTGTCTTTCTGTCAGGACTATCTGACAGCGATGAGATGTGGTTTGAAAAGGACACGGTCAAGGACGACAGGGCAAGCATGTGTCTCAGCAAACAGTTTTACTATGCATTGCGCGTGTCCTGGTTTGTCTGCTTAGTCCTAATCTAACTCGTGTTTTCCCCAATGTTAACACCTGATTTGTGTGAAAGTACACTGGGGGTTTATGGCTGGATGGATGGCCAAGATAAACAGGAGACATATAATATATAATACATATTATGTATCATATAAATTTCATACATGTTTAACAATATAATATTTCAGGGTATGTAACACAGTTGCACGGATAAGGCTTTGTCCTAGTTGATAATTCCTGGCTGGGTTTGATTTGTCGATCCCGATTTTGACAAATTCTGACTGATCCATGCCATGACTTTTCTTTCATAGTGGTAGGATTGAATCAAGCATACAAACAATTTAAGGGTATATGCATAGGCTATGTCCCTTACCTTAATTTGTTAAAATCAAAAAAGTGTGGTGTCACAGAGAATAATTCCAAAAAGTTGTTTTTTTTATTTTTTATTTTTTTATTTTATATATATATATATATATATATATATATATATATATATATATATATATATATATATATATATATATATATATATTGTTTGGTTTTAATTACCCCTATTGTGTTATTGGTCTGATCAGACAGTGTGTACATATATGTATATGTATATCTATATCTATATATATGTATATATATATATATATATATATATATATGTACACACTGTCTGATCAGACCAATAACACAATAGGGGTAATTAAAACCAAACAAACAATCACAAATGACAAAACAAAGCAGTGCAGTTAAGTTTGGCAACAAACTAATCTAAGAACAATGAAAACACACCAACCTCTAAATACAAACCCCAAGTGAAATGCAAAATAAAGAAAGAAAAATACAAACCCCCCCCCTTCCAGTAACAGCAGGTGGAACAGTCCAATTAGCCCTCCCTGTATTTAGGTGATCTGAGCCCTGGCTGCCATCTTTTGTCTGGCTAAGCTCCCAGGCACCATGGAAGGTAAGAAACAAAGATTAGTAACAAAACACAAAACAAATATGAATAAGTGGCTACAAGTACAAAAGTGAACTAATTGTGCACACTTACAAATAGAACACATGTACTTAAACTAAGAATAAAGTTTTATTGCAAACTAAAGTGTACGTATACTGATTGGTAAATGAAAATATGAAGGTGCATGTGTGGTACCGACTTTTAAGGTGTGGCCATGGGTTTGGCCATCACATGTGGTAAAGTGCATGTCATTGGTTACTGTAACCAAAAATAGTGGAATTTCTAAGTTTTGATGCATTTAATGAATTGGAAACAGTGGACATGCCGATCATAATTAGAGTCCGGAAAACTGGCTGACGCTGATCTATGGTCAATTAATTAGTGTATCTTTAGTATGAATAAACAGTTTAGATTTTTTTCCAGAGGGACTTTGGACATGATCAGCATCACACAGGGACTTGTTTTTCCAATGGCCGTTCTTTGGGGTCTGCCCAAAAATGGTAAATATTGGCAAAACCCAATATAAAAGTCTGCCTCAAGCGATGTGAATGTTAATATTTGTAATACAGATTTTCAAACAGAGTTTAAGTTCTATGAAGTGCCAAGAAATAAAGCCACAACCAAGTAAAAGTAAATGTGTTTAAATGCACCCCTAGGTCTGACCGGAAGACTTTGCTGTGACATGGTTTGAATATAATAGATGGATTTGGTGCATCATTAGGCACATTCAGCAACTCAAGGTCACAAATCTACTTAAATACCACTATTAGGCATATATTTATTTAACTTTCTTCTAATAAGTCCGTAATTAGGTTTGTCTTGGTAAATGGACACTAATAAGCAGTAGTGTAACAAGCTCAAGCCTTAGCTACTAAAAAAATAGGATAGGTTTATTAGCAATGTTTGGGTTTCGTTTATCTCATAAGACCAAGAGTAAATTATTGTTTGTTCTCATTTCTTAGCCTCAATTCTAATATTTTTGTGCTTTACATGAGTTTCTATTAATGTGCCTTTATCAAACGAGTGAATAAAATCCATGTTTTCCACAGATGGTTGTTTCTGTTTGGATATTGCTAATTGTTGTTGTGAACACGTGACGTTATCCAATTAATTTTCTTCCAATGTACTCGTTTCCAGCAGTTTGATGAATATTCAAATGATTCTCTTCAGCTCAGTTAAACCTTGGTGTTGACTTATCAGTTTCAAACATGTCTCTAAAATCTGTTTTGTGAATTACATACGGCTTTACAGACAAAACATTACAATATGTTTCATTTACAGAAAATCTGCGATTTCAATTATTCGCACTGCTTCATGGTATGTGTAATTTGGATAGTTACAGAAATGTTACCTCATTAATGTCAAGAATTAAGTTTACATGAACAAACAAAACTACAATTATTATAAGGACAATGATTTTTCTTACTGGAAAACCTACTTTTTCGCACTTTTACTTGGAAAACCAAAGAAACAATCAGCAGTTGCACTTTTAAAGACTACATTTGCAATAGCAACTTACTCAATGGAACTTATCAAATGTTATATGATGTTTCCTTTAAAGCTGTGCCTGCATAGAGATTTGTCTCTCTAGAGATTTGCATTTCTATAATAAATCATCTGATTGGTAAATAGATTGAATTTATAATTTATAACAACTTTTCTAGTCATACTGATCAGTCAGAGTACTTCAGTGGTTAGATTCACCCAATCACATTAACACATTCATGCATTGATATGCAGCTCTAAATGCAACAGTGCCTTGCTCAGGGGCACATTGAATGGGGCTGGAATTGCACCAACATCCTTCCGATGGCAAGACTAACTGAACCACCTTTGCACCTATCTAAACTTTGAAAAACCTGAAAAATGTATTGTCATCCTTTGCTATGTTCTTCTCTGCAAGAGTATGGGAGAACATTCCTTTCAAAACATAAGAACATACATTTTCTGTTGCCGCACTTTCTCTAGAAATTCTGCATTTCGACTCCAGAGAAACTTTCTGCCCTCAGATTGATTGCTTCTTACACCAGTAATCTCCCCCCTTGTTTGCATAATTCTAGTCACTCCCAACATTGGATGTTAAAAGTTTAATAATAATAAAAATTCCCAGCTTTTATCTTTTGAGTACATGATATGTAGAAGTAGTGGTAGGATAGTCACTGGTTCTCGTTATTTAATTCACTTAGCTAGTTTGTCTCCAGTAAACTCTGTAAATAGAGCGAGTGTGCTCCATAGAAGGCAGTAATGTCACCGTTACACAATGTCATTCTATTGGCTGGAATGGTTATTTGGCAGAACTGCATTTTGTCAGTAAATTAAAATATTCCATCCAGTTGATGGGGTCAAAACTGAGAAGGATGTTTGAGTGCGAGAAGTATGACGCAAACAGGTGGAGAGCACATTTTGGCACGGTTCAGGGGTCCGTTCTTCGTACGTCGCTAACTCAGTTAGCAGGATTTCATTGTTGACGATTTGGCATGATCTTGGATCGTTTGGTTCTTCGAAAGACATCCTGCACTCGTTGTCATAGCAACATGTGCGCCAGCTTAAGCCTGCTCGAGAGCAGGCTTATTTCATGTAAACAAGATTAGATCACGGCTGTATAAGCGTAAGAGATAGGGAAGTCTGTCGTAGCCAAGTCCATTTTTACGACAGCAACCTGTTGCGGAAGGTGCAAGAATAATGTGCAGAGTTTTTCGAATTAATCGCGTATTGCTCAATAGACAGGATCCTTTAGAGCAGTGCGACAGTACAGAGAGATTTTCTTGGTGGCTGTTATAAACAGACAAACACATCATTTACCAGTGGCTTTTAAAGAGGAAAACGTGATGTTAGAGCCATAAATCTAAAATATTTAAGTTATTTGTATCATAGTTTGCTTTTTATTTTTCAGTAAGAAGAGTTGTTCGGGCCATTTTATTGTGAAGTTTAATTTTACTTTGAAAGGTTTGCTTCCTGTGGAGCCGTATATTGTATTAGAAAAAAACTATGGATGGATTATCTAGACACGGAGCAATACAGTTTTATATGTAAACTGTGGATGACTTGGAGAAGGAAGATTTTCATTTTTTATGGATAAAGATTTTTTTGTTGTTGTTAAAATTCCCAGTTTGCACGCGTCCTTTACTTCCCGTGTCTAAGGAATGACACTGAAATTTGGATCTCTTGACATAACAAGTGCCTTTTTAAAATAAAGTGTAATAATTAAAGGCTACCATTTTGTAGAATATTCTTGTATTTCACTTTTACTTGTCCCCATGTTCTAGTGGGTCCCGTGGAGGCTCTGATATAAAAGAACAAATAATATCAAATTATTAAAATGCAAAAATTCATGCTGTAGAATGTGATAGAAACATCTACCATGGACAGTATTTACGCATTAATTTGTCTGCTGCTTTTTGCCAGCCCTCTCTCCTGGCTTTAGCAGACTTTGAGGTGTTTTAATTAATGACTCAAATTCAGCATAACCTTCCATTAAAAGCTCGTGTTCTGCTTGGGAGAAAAACTGTGGGCGTTCTTTGCTGAACAGCCAATAGCAGCGCTGCTGATCAATGTTTCTACTATCTATACATTTCCCCTTTTAAACAAACGCATGAACGCGCAGTTGTCTCAGATAACTCAATCCAGCCATACTAATCATAAACAACAGGTGTGTTCGAAGAACCCACTTAGCCGGATCATGGTTAGCCGGATGAAAACATCTTGGATGTGTCATTTGATCTTGGATGTTTTAAGCAACGTACGAAGAACGGACCCCAGGTGTTAAATTTCACCACATAAACATAATTGTGAGGGGTGTGCAAAGCATATTTGTAAACAAGAAACATTTGTTGAGCCTGTGAAACATCTGAGACTGTAAATTAATTCTCTTCATATTTGGAAAATGCGTGCCTGAAAGTATCCTACACAAAGCAAAAACGGACTGTACAGATTGTGCATTTCTTCAAACTGGATAAAGAAACTGCGTGACACTCACAACCTTGCTCAGCTGCACTGTTAAATATGAACTAATGTGAACTGTGAGACCTGGATTGCGTTTGTTATTAGTACAACATGTGTAAGTTTCAGCAGCCTGCAGTTCTTATTGTTGAATTCGCTTGGCTAGTTTGCCTGAAGTGAACTCTGTAAATAAAACAAATGTACTAGAATAAATGCAGGGATTTCAGTGTCACATACAGTCATACTATTTGGGTGAATCGGTTATTAGGCAGCATTACCACTAGGTTTTGCAAGAGAGCGAAAAACAAAAAAAAAACAAATCAAACATGCACAGATAGGACAATGGGATAGGATGCAAGCCAGAGGAGAGAATATATGCATAAGAACCATTAAATCAGAGATTTAGGCAGAACAAGGCATGTTTTTTGGAGTGTGAGAGCAGAGTTTTGAGGGCGGACAGTAAAAGATCTGAGACTGAAAACAATGAATTCTGCTCTTATTTTAATGTGTGTTCTTTAGTCTTGTATGGTTTGTTTTCACATACAATGAAGTTGTTATATGCAATTTGTTCAAACTTATCCAAATGAACTGAGCTCTGCTGCACTGGCAAGTCATAAACACACAGAAAAAAAAATGTGTGAGCTCACGAGGGCATCAGTATCTATTTACATGGACAAAAGTAATCGGAATAAAGGGCCGATCGGAATAAAAAGGCTTCACGTAAACAAGCCAATCGGAATATTATGATTGGGTTAAACTCAATCGGAATTAAACTGTAATCCGAATGAGAGGGGTGGCTTATGCTGTTTGGTAATCCGATCAACGTGCATATAAACGCTTGTCAGGCTCAAGATATTCCAGATGTGGCAAACTGTCCTGAGTGTGCATGTGTGCCCGACGTAAACATGACGTATTTCCTCGTTTTTGAGTGGCTGAAACATGTTGGGAAGCAAAACTGTCGGGGGTCCCAATACAACCTTTTTCTTCGAAACAATAAAAGAGCTCAAAATTGTTGCTTACTCAGTAACGTTTCAACTGTAATTAGAACATCGTGCAAGTCCATTCTGGGCGCTTGGAAGACAAAGAAACTTGTATAATACTGCTTTGTTTACTATTTTTTGTTGTTTAGCAAAGATAGAAGTACTTCTTCTTCTGTGTTTTTTAGGGGAATTTGATAACTGCGCATGTCAGAGTGGTTATATTCTGAAAAAAGCCAGGTGCAAATACACGCACATTATGATCGGACTAATGAATTGTGTGGCGGTACAATCCGATTATTTAATCCAAATACATTTTAATCCAATCGTGAAATTGTGTGCATTGAAACATAGATAGTGTCTCTGTGTCATTCCTGAAAGTTTAGGTAGTTCTGCATAGAGGCGGCCTTATGTCATCTCTTGTGTGTGTGTGTTCTTTTTGTCCCTGAAGAGGTCACCAAAGCTGTCTGCCACTCATCTTCCTTAAGGCCACTAAACACGCCTCAGTCAGGGTGTATGAGTGTCTGGGTGTTTTTGGTTTGGCGCAGGGCAGTTCAGACTACGTTTAGCACTGAACAAATAGCAGTGGGAGCAGTTTGGTCAGCTGTGATTAGCTGTAGAGCGGCTGAAACATTGAAGGTGACTACAGAGGCGCCGCTAATGCCTGTGAATGTCAGTGAAGCCAGGACACAGAGTTAAGTTTAAATTTGTCTCTTTGCCACAGGAAACTTAGTATTCAAAGAGTTTTCTCACGAGACCGATTAAGGATGTATTCCTCTGATAATACCCAATCTACATTCCACCCACCTAAAAGACATGTATCGGCATTGTCTAACCAAGTCACGCCTGCATTAATGTTTCTGTTTTCCTCAACAGGGGTGATTTATACTGCTGGCAACTTGGATTGTGAAACCAAAAACTCCTACTGGCTCACTGTGTATGCCACAGATAGAGGGGCTGCACCCATGTCAGCTTCGGTTGAAGTCTTCATTCAGGTAATGATAATTTGCTGACAATTTTTATGATATATAGTGCACGCATAATATCAAATGCAGGGGTGTGAAGATGCATCAGCCTTATGAGATGATAGATGACACTAAGTTCAAGAGAAAGAGACAAAGTGATATTTTAAAAGCATTTTTGGGAAAACTAAGAGCCCATTTGTTTTGCTTTTACAAATGGAGGAGCGCTTTTATGAATTACTATGCTTTATAGGGAAGATATGCAAAATTAATTTTTTAGCTCTTAAATACATTTAATTGTGTAGTTGGAGTCTCTGAATCTAGTCTGTCCAGGGACTGCATATATATCTTTGTATTCTGTTTGGGTCATATCTTTCAGGCGATTCCATTTTCTCTTTTCTTTATTATGTTTTTGAATAATTGCATCACATCATTTAAATGAGACTTTCGACTTACCAATTCTGTGAGCCTGACTTTTTTTTTCTGCAACATTGTTGAAGCTAAAAGATGCCTAAGCTACAAGAGGATAAATGAACATTTTCAGTTCTTGGGTGAATTAATCCACTTAGTTCATTACATCGGTCTCCAGCATACTACATAAATGGCCAAAAGGGTGGAGGCTTGTATTCTCTCTAAGCTGTGTGCATGCAGAATTGCGCACGGCATCTGGATTTGACGCGCACAGCAAATCTATGCTGCACAGTAAATAAAATGCAAGCTGAACTGTAAACAAAATAATAATAGACCAAGTTATTTTATACCAGATTGCAACTCTGGTGAGACGGTGTTCCACGGCCCCGCTCTGTGAGTGCCAGGTGCGGATCGGAGCGCACCGCTAATTGATGGGTGGGGCATACGCCTTTATAGTTTGGCAGGTGGTGGTGTGCGTCTTTGTCTGGGCCCCGTTTCAAAAAAGTAGAAAGCTGCTACTCTAAGTAGTTCTTCCTCACTCTGTCATACTTATCGTTTTCGATTTCAGAACAGGTGACATCAGTCAGGTAACTAAACTCAGCGTCCATCATGAGTTGAATGCGAGCATGCAAAAAAAGCCCTCATCAATTGAGCGCAGATAACATGATTCACCATGGCAACGGCAGGAAATAAGGAGCCTGGAAGGTGCATTTCCTGCGAGTGGAATTAGAACTCTTTAAAGAAGGCATATGGACAATATTAAACCATACGAAACAATGCTGTTGCTGTGAAAAAAGCGGGTTGGCGGCAGAGAATAGCTGAAAAAGTAAATGCATGAGTGATATGAGAGTCATTTGATGGAGAATGAAAGCTTTTTTCTCAAACTCCACTCATTCAATACAAAAGGGGGGAGTAAGGGGGCATATTGATTACAAAAGGCATTAAAAGGACATGACAGTAAATCACGATGAAGTATGAAAATACAGTTTAATCAGGTAAGGTTAAGTTGCAAGTTTTTCTTTGTTTAACGGTACTCAACTAAAGCATTAATTGGCTATATTCAACATATGCAATTAATGATGGGATGGTGTGAGGTTTTGAATAACTGCTTGTCTTGACACTGATTGTCTTGTAGGTGTTTAATTTGTGCCAGCCTCACTTTATATTAATCATATAGGCTATATGTATATTTTCATCTGACGTAAAGGTGGTGTTATTTAAGTGAAGAAATGTCCAGTAGCCCTAATGGTGTTTGGGGGGGGGGGGGGGGATATATGAATGGAAACTAAATATATGAATGGCAGATTAGAGCTGGAAGTCTCAGAATTTGATACAGAATAAATTATTGCTTTCATTCTATGTAGTTTTGTTATTAATCTTGTGGGTCTCTGACTATGGAACACCTTTAAACTATAACTGAGTGCAACAGTAACATTACTGACAGCGTGACATACAGCTGCTTCTGAAAGAGTTTCTGCGTCTCCTACGTTATTAAAAAGCTGCCGTTGGCATAAAAACAAAGAGCAGTACAAAGAAATTGTTCAGAACTGAGAGCGTCCCTCATGGTGTTACAAAAGCGATGTGTGAGCTGAGAATATGGAAATAAATCATCTGACGACCCAAAGGCGCTTTACACTGGTCAGTCATTCACCCGTTCATTCACACCCTCATGGTGGTGAGCTACATTGTAGTCACAGCTGCCCTGGAGCAGAATAATAGATGAGAGTCTGGGCAATACCACATGCTGGTGCTAAATCTCACTGCACAAAATTTAAATAATTGAATGACATTTAAATTGGAACTCTGAAAGATGTGCACATCTCTCAGTTCTTTAATGAAAGGACCCCTTCTCTGAAATAAAAATATGCTATACAGCTCTTTAAAAAAATCCAAGACTTTTTTTTCTTTTTGAAATTTGACATTTTTGCTGTAACTTGATTCTTTTAGTAAGCCATTTAGCTTGTTATAATCTCAGGTTTTGGACAGGTGTAATGTAGCCTCAGTGTGCACGTGCGGTGTTGCACACAGAGGTCAAGTGACTGCTCAGGAAGTTTGTGTGTTTGCTCAGACACATGAACAATTAGGGGGAACATTAGATGGAGGGGAGCGGGGTGTGAAGGGCCTCCTTTGCATTTAAAGAGACCACATCAAAACGAGTTGCTCTTAGGAGCACCTCAGAATCGGGGTTAAAGAGGGGCTGTGGGGCAACATAAACAAGGAATTCAGACCAAAGCATTGCGGTTCTACTTTATGTAGACCACAACTGAATGATTTCAGTGTGATAAGGAAGGCATTGAAAGCAAGATATGTCCCCCTTAAAGGACACATAATCAGAGTGGAAGGTTTTAGTCCAGGTTTGTCATAATCTAAGGCAGGGGTCACCACCATTTTTGAAACTGAGAGCTACTTCATTGGGGTTGTGTCATGCGAAAGGCTACCAATACTAACCATTGGACTAGAAGACTCAGAGTTCACCTTAACTTTATGTAACATAAAGAACATTTTCATGCTTTGTTATAGATATTTAAATCTATACGAATGCAAGTCTGAATAAACAGGAAGAGTAACAGAATAAAATAAAGTTTTAGATGCAGCTCACTTACGGGTTATTCTGATTTTAGAACAGGCTCGTGAGCTCCACATGTGGTCCTCACGGGCACCATGTTGGTGACCCCTGATCTAAGGTGTTTCAATGTCAAGACAGCATTAAAAATACTCCCTTCTTTGTATGTTTTTTTTACAACGTTTTATAAATCTACAATAGTTTAAAAAACTGTATTCAGCGTATAACCATTATGTTTAGGCATGACCACTGCAGTACAACATTTTTAAAACAGTTTACTAGATTAGCATCAATAAGATGCTATGAAACAGATGCCAACTTCAGCATAGCTAACTGTTTTTCATAGTCCTTGCAAATTATTCTTATATTGTTTGTCACTTTGTCACCATTGAAATTTTCGTGAAAGTATCTTTGATGCATTTGTAACAGAGAATTTTTACCTAATTTGTTGTGCAATCTTTGTAAGCCAAAGATCATTCAGCCAGGCTGTAACTAAGGAATTGCCTCATTTTTTGCTTCAAAGTAAGGGTTTCAAGCAGAGATACAGAGCGTAAAGTTTAGGACATATTGTGTAGCCTAAAACTGTGTACACTTCTACACTTGTGCCTAAAATGTAACAAGCCCAATTACAATATATTTTGGATTTCTATCCTGGTGAAAGACCCAATGATCACTCATTTTCACTTTGTTTGAAAAGAGTAGCATTTGTTTTACTTAAATGTATTGGTATTTTATGCATTTCACTATTTTAACAAGGCTCTCGGGCCATTGGAAGAAAAACAAGCCCACATCATCACAGATTCCCCACCATACATGAAACTTGCCATGCTGGACCTCTACCTGGGATGATTGCTGACACAAATCTAATATATGAGGTTTGAACAAGTAACTCCTTGCTCGCTGCTAGCAATTTTGCAGTAGTCCGTTGAAAGGGCAGGCTCTTTGGATGTCAGCGACTGTTATTCACAGCTTGTCAACATATAGCTGCCGGATATGCTTTGTATTGCATATTCTTGCCGAACATTGTAGTTGAAGTGAAAGTAACAAAGCAAAAACTATACATGGGTTGCTATTTCCAATAATTGTACAGCTGCCTTTGCCTCTGAATAAAGAGAAACACTCTGCGATATTCTTTGCTTCTGCCTCTGCTACAATACAATTAGTTGTCTCAAAACAAGAATACATCATTTTTAATCCCCCATGCCATGAAGTCAGAAACATATTAAGAAACCGGCAGCCCCTTTTTGCCTTGGGGCATTCACGTGTAGTGATCTGATTGGATGCTTTACTCCTGGCCTTTTCATCACAGACAAAAATTGAGAAATTAATCAGGAGCAGGTGCTTCTCGTTCACCGACTGAACTGTCTTGGCTCTCTGTGCCTCTCAGCAAACGCTCAATCAACTCTCTGTTTGCCATAAATATTACAGATCTATGCTGTTAGGAGGCAAATTAATTCCCTTTGCTTTTAAAGTGTGACGTCTATGACATTTTCTGGTAAATACATTTCCATGTTCTGATTAATAACAGATCAACACAGACCTGGGCTCCTTTGATTAGCAAGCACTCATAAAATCTGCAAATACATTTTCTTCATGGGTTCATGCTGATTCAGAGGGCCATGTTTTATCAACATTGTCAGTTCAGATCACAGCACATCAATTTCCAGCTGAGATATAGTGGATATTGGAAAGGAATATGTGCTTTCACAAGTTCAATACCCAATCTTGATCTTTTTTCTCCTGCCTGTTTCTCCTATTATCAAGATATCTTATTGTTCCTTCATCAGGTTGAAGATGTCAATGACAATGCTCCACTCACCTCAGACCCTATATACCACCCAGTCATCAAGGAGAACTCTCCGAAGGATGTGTCTGTAATTCGTATTCAAGCACAGGACCCTGACCTGACAGCAACACCCACCCGTTTGAGTTACCGCATCTCTGCTGGGAATCCACAGAATTTCTTCTCCATTAACCCAAAAACAGGTAAGGACTCAAATATATACTTTTTACAGTGCAACTGGGTGATTGATTGTAGTGCTGCACAATTTAAGGAAGAGATCTAACTGCAAAACTATGAGTGGAAATTGCAATAACAAAATCGCTTAGGATTAATGTTTATTTTTGGGAGACTTTGATTTTTTTTTACCAATAAACAATATCCATGCCACTCTCCACAATGTTTAGTATGCCGGTGTACAGGTGTCGGGAAGAGTATCCAAAAATTACACTCAACAAGTAAGAGTAACAATACTTCAATACATCTATACTCAAGTAGATCTAAAGTTATCGTCCATAAATTTACTCATGTAAGTGTCAAAAACATTTCTGAGAAAAGGCCACTTAAGTCCTAGGTACTTGAGTGGCACTGTTTAATCGGATTTCATTCGGGAAAATGAGGTAATCATACAGACAAAATGATAAATTATGTGCAGGTGTTGGTGTTTAGAATATTAAAATAAAATAAAAAAATTACAAAAACAAATCACAAATTTGGACATAATAAATGTCCAAATCTCAGTTTTCCACAACATAAAACCTTTGAAACCAATACTAACAGTAGATAATGTATACATGTTAAAACATGACAATATTTACAGTTTTCCGTATGTTCACTTGACCTCCAAATGGCAAGCTTAGCAGCTAGAAAATAACAGAACAAGAAAACATATTTACAAACCTAAACGTCTCACCAGACACATACACTTTTACTGTTTTAGGTGCACTGTTGGTTTGTTTGTCATTCAGCGAAGTAAGTCGAAGTTGGTAGAGTACCCAGAAATTGTGCTCAATATTACTCAGCTCTGTCAGCCACTAAATAAATATATCCGGTGTGGGCAATAAGCAAAGTTAGACTCCATTCAGTTAGACTGATATATATAGATATGCAAAATGTGAAAACATAATGGTTCAAATAACATAACTTACCAAATATTACACCCAAGCAGCTCTTTGCAATTGCAATATTGCACACATTGATGTTGTTTTGTGGATTACGGTTTGTATATACTGTAGCCTACTGCTCTACTTCATTGGATGCCTGGTACAGAGTGGGTGCAGTCTGAGTTCCTTGAGTATATTTTCACAGGCATAATAATAAACAGTTAGTTACATCTTGTAGATTTTAGCTTAGACCAACCAGTATGTCTGTTTTTGAATGAATCATCTGAATAAAAGCAAAAGTGGTTCATGGCATTGACCTGAATATTTTTTTAGTTTATTTTACCAGTAAATGATCACGCTCAGTGCTATGTTTCTCTTTTTAAATCTAACGTTTTACCCCAGAAGTTCTTCTGTCTAAGTATGGTAATATCCCACTTATTAAAATCCCCAAATAATTACATTTTATAAAGAAAGCTCAAGGTTTTAAAACAAGATATTTACCAAACAATATGCCAGGCATTGGAATCTGGTCATTTTTCCCCACAATATGTTCTGATTAGCGATTGGCAAGCTAAAAGACTGAAAAACATTTTTTTCCCTTTTCATTACATGCATCAAAACTAAGCACTCCCACTATTTTCTTGAAAAATGTTATCTGATGCACAAATTGAGGATAGTATTGTAAATCTTTAAATTTCAGTTACATTCAAAACTACCTCTATCAAAGAACTGGGAGAAACATTTTCTTCCGTTTTGTAGTGTGTAACCCTTAGAAAAAAACAAGAACCCTGAATCACTCAAACACTGAATAGCGAGGTCAAGCCTCAAAAGAAAAACAGAAATTGGTTTCGACCAGAAAAAGACTGATAGGTACATCTCTATTTTAAATCATTCTTTATAAACTAATTGTTGGCTTCATGGTAGCTAGACTGTTGGATCTAGCTCTTAGAAAAAATACAGTTTATTTCTGAATCTGTACATTAAAGTAAGTAAAAAAGCCAAATGTAAAAAAAATGAAACAGTTTTCAAATCTTGCAAAGTTTTTCTCATATAATTAGGTATTGTAAAATAT
This sequence comes from Fundulus heteroclitus, assembly GCF_011125445.2. Taxonomy (NCBI): domain Eukaryota; kingdom Metazoa; phylum Chordata; class Actinopteri; order Cyprinodontiformes; family Fundulidae; genus Fundulus; species Fundulus heteroclitus. The sequence goes on from NC_046371.1 coordinate 19,607,661, forward strand.
AAATTAAATCTGAATCAAATTAAAATTTGTTTGAATTGGTCTATATGACTGAATTGACTTGAGCATTTAAATCTGAATATAAAAGGGATCTGTTTGTGTTGTAAAGAGTGTTGTGAATTTGTTGTGAAACGTTGCTGCAATTAATACAATAAATTTAATTGCACAGCATAATGCAGAAGAGTCATCGCACTTTAATTTGGAAGTCAACCATTGAAGGTGCTGTGCAAATCTCTAGATCCCAATGGGCACCAGTATGTAGGAGACCAAAAAACTGAAAGAAGGTTAAATAGCATGACAGAAGTATGCACTATTTACTTTCCCTAATCCATAGACTGTTTGTCAGTGGTTTCATTTCAAGATTTCTTCATCTCTTTAAGGGTCAGATATAGGTGTTTTAAATTTTTTTTATTTAAGGTGAATTTAATTACCTTAATTAGATTCTACATGCATATTAAACGCTTGTGAAAATGTGGCATGTGTCTGTTGCAAGTACCTCAAGTATCAACTTGAATCAATGTTTAATTTAAAAGCTACCAACAAAAAACACTACTCCTGCAATAATTGTGCCACCTCCTTTGAAAATATTTGGTAACTAATGAAAAAAATAAACCAAGGCTAAAATTACAGGGACTTTAAAAATAACAGATACGGCTTCAGACATAGAATAGAACCAATTACCAATATAGTCACAAAAATCTGTTTTCTAACTGTTTACTTTTATTTATTTATTTATTTTTCCTTTTATTCTGGTCTTTATTCCCTTGTTACACTGTTACTATCTGTGTATAATTTGAATGGAGAAGGAACACCCATTGTCAGGAAAATCATGCTCCAGCATCTCTTTGTTACACACTTGACACTTACGGTTAAGCAATTTGATCACCAGACAAACAAGGCCAACACAGCTATTAGCCTTCATATATAATGAATGTATTCTGCAGCGACAGCATCTTATCAGCTGTGATTCAAACATTGCTTCAATATAATTTAACAGTATTTAATCTCCTGTTTGGCTATGCTGACTGCAAGACAAATAATTTCTCAACTGCCATCCTGGATACTTGACACTGAAGGCTTGCCATACTTTCTTCTTATTTTTTTGGTTAATAATTATCTGACCACTTGTAGGTACGCATTAAGAACTGAAATGTCATTCTCAGATGGTCAGTTGATCGTTTCATTTGAAAAAAAAAAATATAATAAGGAGGTGATCTCAAGACAAAACATTGTATATTCCACACCCTTGATCCCAATATAACATGCAGAGAACTAGAGAGCACCAAAGTGATGTGTATACTATATACTTAGAAGACATGAAAGGACTTGATGTTTTGAAAAATCCCATTCATTTACTCCCGTTTAGACCAAAGAAACACAAGGTTTTCAACATACCAGAACACCTGACAGGAGAGGATTTAGATTTAGGGTTCATTCAGGTCCGTTATGCTTTCTTATCAAGCCTCGTGCTGCTATACCCTCCAGCAGAAATGAAAATTTACAGAACTTCAACCGTTCTGTCAGGATTATTTTAAACTCATAATCTTTTAGGCCAATCGACACTGCCTTAAGCAATATGACTGCAGGTTTTTTTTTTTTTTCTCTTGATATGGTGTCACAGAAGGCTTTACACACTTCTTTTACATTTGCTCTGAAATATGGTTTTGTAGACTCTAGTAATAAGAATCAGAGCAGTTCAGACTGCGTTGGCATTTTGGTTTCCTGACTTCTTTCCAAACTTTTTATGTGACCTCACTGTTCAGATGATTTGTGCAAATTTCCTCCGACATCCGCACATTTCAGATTTCTCATACATATTTTAACAGGCTCACAAAAGATGATTTACACAGCAGCCTGTTAAAATGACATATCATGTCACAGCACTGTGCCTGAACATCCTTTCCAACTTTTAATCTTCTGGGGAAAAAGTCTGAATCACTGTCAGACATCGTTTTTGATTCTCCTACATTTCATAGTTTTGGTATAGAATTACAAAGAAATGTAAATTGTTTGTTCTTTTCAATTACTAATCAATCCATACAGCGCTGTCACTATATTTGTGCAAAACACAAACTATATTAAGGAAAACATCTGATGTATGTCACTTCAAGCTGTCAAATCTGACGTTTAGGGATGCCACTGTGGATTCTAAGCAATGGCTGACATTTATATCAAAGAATGATGCTTTTTTTATAGTAATGTTTTATTCAAATCCCATACCCCAACTCCCACCCAGTATCGTGAGGTCTTTGTTGCTGCCCTAGATTACATTTTAAGTCTTGCAACAAACAACCAAAGGCATTTATCAAGTTTTTTTTTTTCATTTAACTGAAGCATAATTTGCCCTCAGAGAACTATCCATGTAATGATCAAAAACCCACGTCCTATGCGCAACATGCAGCTTGTCAGCTGTCAAGGTGATGTTGAAAAAAGGAAAAGTCCTAATGGTATGTGTAGACATGTTAAAGCTGCAAATCGAAGGTGGTGGCTCCATTTGTCTTTCTCTACTACTGTTTGAAAATGCTTTTGTGCATTATGGCTGTAATATTGACATTATGTAGTGAAGCAGACTGGAGCGGGGTGAGAAGGCTAATATTGATCCCATTAGAGACATTCTGGCTTTCACTCTCTCATTAATATGTAACTTGGACCCAACACAGAGGCATTTTCTTACAGATCGCGTAGCTGTAATAATGAGTCAGTGAGTTTGTTGTGATGTGCCCCTCTGATGCGATTAGTGTTAATGCAGGTGCAACAGCATATCGAATCAATTTGTTATTCGGCAGATTAGAACGCTCACCCAACAGCTGTATCTGTGAATAATGTGTGTCTGTGTGTGTACTTTTGTGCGTGTTTGTCAGAGAGAACGAGACGTAGTGTGACAATTGACTCAATTGATTAATTGTTACATCACTGCGTTAGGAAGGGAGGTTCAGCTGCAAACAGTCAAAAAAACATTATCTCACAACAACACACTCCCGTATGAAAATAGCATTGTCTTTGAGCATGCATACATATCTGCGCTGTCTGTTGGGACTCGGGGGAGCGTTTAGCCATCTGAGCCCTGCTGTCTGTCTTTTTCAGACGACTCAATACCTCCCTAACTTATCTGTTATTCATTACTTAATTAAAACATATCTATAATATTAATGATGTTTTAATACATTTTAATTAACATTCCGGGAAAGTGCTCAGATTAGTTTCAAGCAATAATTCACTTTAAAGGATCGCTACGGCTCCCAGTGGTTTATTGAAAAGCAGTAATTTGTTTCAAAGCTTTTATTTTTTTTATTGTTAGCAAAAGCTGCCATCAGGTTCTTGCTCATTTATATGGATATAATGAAGTGATTGGACTTTGTATGTATTGATTTTAACATTTCTACTGATGAGATGATGTGATTAGATTTTTTTACATGGGTAACTACAGTATATGTTTTTTTTTTTTTTACACCTTTTTGACATTTAAATGTGATTGGTCAGACCGTTTTCAAGTTAAAGGAGTATTCAACCATTGTAATGTGTTTGCCTGATAAAGCTATGCGACTGAAATGTTGTATATTGAACATAGTAACACAAGCAGCAACAAGGGAGAGTTCAAAGTCTGGCCCTTGAGCCACTTGTCAAAATTTTGTGTGGCAGTTTAAGAATGGTACAATTTTGTCCCTCCAACAAATGGAGATGACACAGCTGAACATTTTTTTTTTTTTTAGGATAAGATTTTCAGAGTCAAATTTATCTTCTTAAAAGGAAAATTGTATGGTAAAACACTACATCTTATTCTTTTACCTACCATGTGTTAAGATCCTTAGATGTTTAGGTTTTGATTTTACTTTGTATCTGTGGTTAATATTTTATTTTTTGTTTCTTATGGTCTAATTGGTCTTACCATATGTTGTTCATCTCCCTGAATTCATCACTGTTCTTTGTGCACTTTGATTTATTTCTCTTAGATCTCTGTTAATCTTTTACCCTTCTTTACAGCTTCTTTGAGTTTTAGTTAAGCTTGCTCTGTTAATTAGTCTCCCTCCCTCAGTTTCCCTGCTTCCATTCTGCCTCAGCTGATTCACATAATCCCTTGATTAAATCACTAAATCTTCAACCCAATGTCATTATCCACTCCTCCCTCAGTATTTTTGATCTCTGATTGGCATTGTTTTCTCCTGTATCCTCTTGTGACTGTCTGTTCGACTGCCTGTTTTTCCATTGTTCGTTACACTGTCTGTTCTGCTTGTGCTCCATGTCTCCTATTCTTGTGGATTTCTGTAAGTTTTTCTATTTTATTACTAAAAACATCACCATGCACATCACACATTCCTTTCTGTACTTCGGTCCAATTAAAAACCCACATAACACAACATCCTGTTTTTGTTTTTTTGCTTTCATTTAGTATCATGGTAAGTGGGATCACAAACAAACATTAAGTTTTTGCACAGAAACAGACGTTAACACCCTTTTCCATTAAGCATGGCTAAATACAGTCACAGTTTTTTTTTTAAAAAAAGTTTTGCTTTTGTTTCTGGTAATAGACAAGGATTTTTTTCTGGATCAACACAATTAGGAAATATTTGACGTAAAGTTAGAAAACTGCATGCCTTTGTTTTATTGAGGCAAACATGTGAGATCCTTTTCTGACATACACTATTTGTGTTCTATTTTGTTTTATTATAAAAGTTTTAATTAATGTTGAGCAGTTAAAATTAAATAATTAACAAAACATTTGTTTTTGTCTTCTAACTAAAGAAAATAATACAATTCTAATTATTCCTTTTATTCTTATTTTTAATTTTTTTAGCCTAATTAGTTAATTCACAAGATTACACTGAATAGCCATGGGTTGGAAGCCATCTTTGGCCCACTACTATTTGGCCATGTCACATCTGACCAATATAATTTACTTATATTTCCTGGTATAGAGTCGTCTTGACACAGGAAAGTAGCACTTTTTAAATTCTTTTTTTTTTTTTTTAACGTTCCACCAAATGAAACTTTCCAGCAAACAGTGTTTTAATGCTCCTAGAGTAAAAAGAAAAGCATTACCTCTGCTTTGTAGTAAAATAAGTGCAAGGGCATATACTAAAAATGGATAAATTGCTGGTTGGGATTCTTTGACGAACCTGCAACATTAACCCCGGTAATATTCCAGTCAAGTACTTGCTTTAGACCATCTATGTCCATTAAATGGGCCATTTAATGTGAATAGATGGATGAGACTGTTCTCTTGGGTGCATTTTGGGTTAGACCTATAATTGGGTGTAGCTTTCAGCTTCTTCCTCCAGTATAGAGGACCAAATGCGAGTTGAAGTAGTGGGATAAGGATTGTTTTAAATCTATAAATCAGGAAACTAGGTCTTGTAAACTATGCACCAAGTTTATCCTATTCAAGTCTTCTATGTCAAGTACATAGTTGGCACTTAGTGTCCTTGTCCCTGCCAGGCTGCTTTGAACTGTATAGTAATTAAGACAAATGTATAAAGTTGTGTAGTATCTAAAAGTATGTTGAACATCAGGCCATTTATTTTTTAAATAAATAAAGTAAACATTCCTTTAATGCAGAATATGTTTTGGGCTTTCTCATTTTGTTCTATGTAAAATAATGGAAACTAGTTAGTTAATCTGCTACTGATGGACATGTTAAGCCTCCCATATGAAGAAAAACTCAAGAGAGTTGGCATTAATGCTCTTGTTACAAAGCACTTTGAAAGCCTTGTCTTGTCCACTGAGAAAAACAAACCTAAACACCAACCATAACCATTCTTAATACCGGGGAAAGTTTGACAGGTGACACTTATAGAAAATATTAGAGGTTTTAAAATCTAGACGTCTTGGAAATCTGAAACTGGTTTAAGTTTATGTGTGATTCAATGGTGTTAGATTTTTTTTGGTTGCATTTAAATCTCAGACAAAGATAACCTGAGTAAATATAAAATTGTGTTTTCATGTAATTATTCAAATTTTGGAGGGAAAAAAAAGTCTCCAATCTAGCCAGGCCTTGTGAAAAGGTAATTACTTCCCTTGTTACACCTTGAATTAACTGTGATTACCTACGTATGTTGGCAAGGGGAGTTTAGTTTCACTAGCCTAGTGAGTAACCAGATCTGTAGAATCAAGTAATCACCTATATAGAACTAGACTGACAACATGATAGTGGCTACAATATATCTCAGAAAGTCCCATGTCAAGCCCCAATCAAAAGGTATTCACAAACAAATGAGAAACAATATAATTGACTTCTATCAATTATTCCTTCAGTGTTTGACTGCCATTAACCTTTTACTTTTCCTTAACATGGAATGTACTCCTGGATCAGTGCTTCTTTGTTTTATTTTGCGTGTATACTCTGTCTTCTCAAACACCCAGTCAGTCGTGGCAGATGGCCGTTCACACTGAGCCTGGTTCTGCTGCAGGTTTCTTCCTGTTAAAGGGGAGTATTCCTCTCCACTGTCGCAACATGCATGCTCGGTATGAGATGTTGCTGCAAAGACACCGACACAATGGCATGGACAGTCCATTGGTACTGCATGCTTCTCCAGGTGGAGTAATTGCTGCAAGTCACTGACTTAAGGAAATCTGATGGGTTTTCATTGGATTAAAAAACGTTTTTACCAATTTAAATAATAAATATATCTGTATTGTTCAATAACTCAGATCGATTTATAATGTGTGTACTTGACGTGGATTCTATCAGTGTTTTGATTGAACTGATTTACTCTCACGTACCTTGACGTGTCGTGATTTAGCACTATATGAATTAACAAATTTCAATTTAATTTTACATGCACTGTTTTGTTAACTGAGCAAATGTACTGGTTTCCTAAAGGTAAGGTCCCTGTTTTCATTTTCACACCCTGGCGCTCTGTAGAAAAGCTACCAGTAAATTAACAACAAAGCAACATCCTGCTGACTGCGTTGAGCTGGATTAGGTGGTTAGGACCTGCACTAGAGTCTGACTTGGTTGGCGGCTTTTTATTGTGTTTTTCTGTAGGAATGGCTGATAAACATAATATTTATCAACAACTACAAATGTAAAGAGAGTAGTTTTTCCTCTAATCCTAAACCACAGGATCACACAAACAGCACAAATTTGTACTTAAACGGCATTGATTGTTTCAGTTGTTCAGCCTAAATCATAAACAGGTTAGGAATGTAAAGACTGTATAATATCAAAGGTCCAAGGGAGCAACAATTAGGCATCTCCAAGTTTTGTTCACACACACTTTTCTGAGATAGTTGCGTTCCCAAAACCAAACAAACAAAACCATTTTTGCACATATCAGCTTTGTTTGACTGAATCCCAAAAGAGGCATAGTCTGATTGGTGCTTTGCAGGTACGGTAAATTCAAATGCAGAGAGTATTTCAATTTGAGAAAAACTAAAATGTAGAACAGATTAAAATTAACTTTTTGATTGTTTGAATATTTACTTGTTTGATTGCTTGATCCATTCAATCCTTTAATCATGTTTAGTCAGTCTGTTTAAACAAAAAGGTTGAGCAAAGAGAGTTTTGAGCCAAGTGTGAAGAATCATAGATTGTTTTCTAACCAGAAACTCCTTCCTGTGTAGAACTTTCTCTGAGCATGACACTGAATTCTTCAATATTTCCTAAAATCTTATCAGTGCGTGGTTACTGAGTAAAAGCCACTGCTTCTCTGCTTCACCACATAGTATCAAATGGAACAATAGTTACTGTGACCAACAATTTTGGTTTCATAAGAGTTTAGGACGCATCTCCAGAATTTAAATGTAATAGATTACACTTGCAAAGTGTAATCTATAGTTTAATTAATAATTTGTCTCCAAGTGACCTTTCAGTCCTTGTTGGGTCAGGACTTCTTTCATTGTGGACAGCATCTCTTTGACTTGCTTCAGCCAGCATCTTGACAAGGTTGTTTTTTGTTGCATTACTGAAGGGTTGATTCAGACATTTCACACCCAAACTTCTACTTCCTGAGAAGTATTATGGCTGGATTTGTACTGATGCGTGGGAACTTCATGCATCTAGAAATTGTAACATGAACCAGGCTTGTGGTGCCATATAACTTAAATGTTTTTAATTGACCAATCAAAAGCCAAGCTACTGATTGGTCTACGCTTTAACAGCATAACAATTTTAGTGAAGGTGAACATCTGAATTTGAAGAATGCAATTGTTTTTCAAGACACCCTCTCATTATTCTGGAATTTAGCAAATAAACTAACTGCCATAAATCTGGACAGGTTTATGTGAGAGTGAAGGAAAAAAAATGCTTATCTGTCTGATTATACAGTAAACAGTATCAACTTTATGATCTGGGAGGTATAACTAACCTAATTGTTAAGGGAATCAGAATGAAATTATGGCAAAGAGATTTGCATGAGTGGGAGACGCAATCACTTTGAATTACTTCTCCCCGTTTACAGAGTCAGAAACATTCTGTGTACCATTGTGTAGACAGTTAAACAAATTCTCGCTGATTCATTCGCTTTTGTGAAGCGTTCATAACATTATGAACCCAACTCCTAAACTGTCTGTTAAAGTTCCAAATGGTTTTGAAAAGCTAAGTCTGGGGTGGAACAAAGTAGTGCTTTTCTGCTTGCAAAGTGTCATTTTGATGGCTTTGAGATGCCACAACAATTCCCAAATTGCATTGAAGCTGAACTTTGAATGAGAGCAAAGTGTGTAAATGTGCTGTGACAGTTTACAGTGCTGTCTGTTGGGCTCAGGCTGTGTGATTGACGACGATTCCTTTGGGGTACAAAAAACACAACAGATATGTGTTGACACAGGGTGTTAGAAGGAGCGCTGGTTGTAAAAGCATATATGTTTGCAGAGTGTGGCGATAGAGTCCTGCTGGCTGTGTGCCCTTTAAAACAAGCCTCAGCTGGATATGATTGGTGTTAGATCAGGAAACTAGCACACAATCAGATAATTGACAGACCGCATCTGTTTTATATATTCATACCATTCATGCATCCATTATTTCAGAACAAATGTGCATTATTAGACATTGGGGAGTGTATCTCATGCATTATGATTGCAAGCATAAATATATAACTCCTGCGCAGGATGAATAATTAAAATGCAACAGTAAAAGTACTTTCGAAAATTGAGTTCAGTGACTTTTAGCTACAGAGTTGCAGCATGTTTGAAAATGGAAGCAGCCACTCCTGCTTAAACAACCACAACGCTAGGCTTTGTAGTCCCTGATACTAAAAAGCCAGCCTCTTCATTGTGCTATATTTTTTCGATGTTTTTATGTTACTCTTCATAGAAAGTAATTGAAAGCATAAGTGATCCATAATTTTTAAGACTGTTTTGAACTTTAATCTGTGTACTAATGTTAGGTTGTTAATTGGATCATCACCCTGCTTTCTTTTTTTAATAGTTTTTTTCCCTTGTATGTTTAATTACAATAGAGTGTTGCTTAGCTTCAGATATGCTGTGAGCCGTACATCATTGATTTTCATCAGAGTTGTTAACTCGCCCTGTATTCTGCTGAACAAGCCCCTCCTCCCCTTCTGGTTTCCCCCCTCCTATAGCTTGTGACCGCCGCTCTAGATTTACTCCTAATTTGCTTAATTGAAGTTAGCCTGCGTAGCAAGCCCAAGGTGACACTGCTGATATTTGCGAGCACTGAAACGTGTGAGTGTGTACGTGAACGTGACTTCAGTTCATTCACTGCGTGTTGACTGCACTGTGTTTAAAATGCCCCAAGTAATCCCATTTCGTTTCAATGCTTCATTACGCTGAAACAAAAACACCATCACCATTAAGGCGCATTGACTTTAATCCCTCAGCACAGAAATCCTTAAAAAAATGACAAATTTTGTTTTGTGTAAATTACCAAATGGGTGAAAGGATATAGTCAATATGAACAAATACTTGCATCTAAAATATGGCTATTGTTGAACACATACAGAAAAAGAAATGTACTTCTTGTCCACCATAATAATTGGTTTGTTAGTCAGTAGCTGCCTGTCTGTCTGTAAAATTCTTTAGAATCTTGACTCTGTTGATCTCAGCCCGTTTTATTTCTCTGTTCCTGCATGATTTGAGGAGATATAACTTGTGCTGAGCACAGATGTTACATTAAACTGTGTCATTCAGTGGATGTAACCCCAGTTAGCCCCTTAGTGCCCTACTACTGTGTGCAGGATTTTCTCTACAGCATTATTCCTGGGGTCTAAACTTGGACAAGCATGATTAAAATGGTATTTTCAAACCAGTGGTAAGACGACTCTTTATGCAAACCAAATTTCAGATATGTTTTTATCAGACACCAAAATACTTGCACCATTTTCACACATGCAATACTGGAGAAAACCAGAGTTTACAAATATGTTAAAATTACAAAGCCCTCCTAAGGACAGACCTGCACTTTAAACTGCACAGCAAAGCAGTGTCTTTGCACTGCTGCTTTATTCACACATTTGACTGAAAGATCCTGCATGTATTGAAATTAAAATGCTCCGATATTCAGTTCAGTGTAAAAAAATATTTCAGATTCTTAAATACCAGGGCTATTTGTGACTCGCAGTAAGGATGAGGTATTAAGTATCTCCTGAAATCTGGGAGTTATTGGCACCAAGGTAAATGCAACTAGCTTTAAACCAGGAGGGGATGAATGTCCCAAAAGATCATATATATATATATATATATATATATATATATATATATATATATATATATATATATATATATATATAAAGCCTTATACCCATATATAATTAAGGCCCATATGCATTATAGTGTATGAGCAAAGGTAAATGCAACTAGCTTTAAACCAGGAGGGGATGAATGTCCCAAAAGATCATATCTATCTATCTATCTATCTATCTATCTATCTATCTATCTATCTATCTATCTATCTATCTATCTATCTATCTATCTATCTATCTATCTATCTATCTATCTATCTATCTATCTATCTATCTATCTATCTATCTATCTATCTATCTATCTATCTATCTATCTATCTATCTATCTATCTATCTATCTATCTATCTATCTATCTATCTATCTATCTATCTATATATATATAGATATATATACATATATATATATATATACATACATATACAGGTATATATATATATATATATATATATATATATATATATAAAGCCTTATATGCATATAGGCTTTATAATTAAGGCCCATATGCATCATAGTGTATGAGCCTAAATCAGTGTAATATTCTCCACAGATGATAGGCCTGAAACAGAAAATGTATTTATTTTTAATTTTATTTTTGCATAAAACTATTGCCTTATAATGACTATAAGTAATCTATCAAATGAGAAGAAAAATGGCTTGAAAGTATACCAGAAAAAAATTGCTGAAAATTTAGCATTTTCTAAATTTCACTTCATCTCATTTGCGCTTGTTGACACCATCTAGCTATCTGAATAATCTGCTTCAATACAGCCTTTTATCGGTTGCTTAAATTGCCCTGGTGGCTTGTTGGCTAACCAAGTGACCCTCAGCTGTGCAAAGCTCTGAAACATGTCCCAAATGTAAATGCCTTTGCCAGTGCTGCAGGCTATCATTTTGGAGAGCTTACATAAAAGCTCAAAAATTAATTGCAGCCAATTTCAAAGACCAGTTTCTTCAAAATTTCCAACATAAAAACATACTTTTGAATATTTCAGTCACACACAGGGGAGGCAGCCTAATAATATCATTCACATTCTGCAATAAGTGTTTTATCTTTTTAAAAGCTGCTATTTTATCATTTCCAGGTCTGATTACGACCACTGCGAGGAAACTGGACAGAGAGCATCAGGCAGAGCACTTTTTAGAGGTACAGTAAAAACTGAACCGTGTTTCCAGTTTATTGTATTATTATTTATCCTGCCCTGCCACCTGCCACAGCCCACTATTAACAAAGACAGGATGCAGCACAACCTTGGCAGGTCCTGAAGGCTCCATAAAATGTGATGAATGACTGTAGTTTTGGGCTCCAGGTTTAGGATTTTTTAAAATGTGATCACTCACCATTGGTTATCTTCTCCACTCCAGGATGAAAGCGGAGAGGAGTGCAAGCCGTTCCGTCCAGCATTTTGATAGGTGCAGATACTGGGCATGCAGATAGCTCTGTGATTACCATTTCTGTTGGAGCCGCTGCTCTGCATGCAGATGAACCTGATAATCAGAGCTTCTTGACATTAGAGACATGAGCAAACTTGTTTTTCCTCAGACTTTTCCTACAACTCATCAAATGTTAATGAATCTACAAGCACTTTGCCCTTGTTGGAAATGGAATAAAATAACCTGCAGCTGACCCATAGTTCTGCTGCTTGGTGTCATTGTCATGTGTTTTATGTGTGGGCTTGCCCCTTGAATTGTCTAGACACTTACTGCTTTGATTAGCAGGTGTATTAATTTGGGATCTGGTTTATGGCAATGCACTGCAAGGGGAACACAAACATTAAAACATTATTTACAGGGTATGTATCATTTTTAACATTTTCTTTTCAGTTCTGCACGGGCTTGTTGCTTATGATAGTTATAAATGTTGATGGGAAAAATCAGGAAACACGCATGAAACAAATAAATGCATGAAGACGATGAGGCTGAAAGTTGAAGAAGAGTGACAGCGTTACATTTGCAAGCCTGAACTGTGGCCCCAGCTGTAACACAATGTATAACATAGTCTTCGGCTTGAACATAAAGTTCCTGAAGTAAAGATTTATCTGGTGATTTAGCCAGGGAGAAGGAGGAAGAAGCCAAGAGACCTCTGTGATAACCCCATTTGGCCAGTAATTCACCACAGTGGTGAATGGCTGCTTGTAATAAAAGAATGTAATTGTGAGAAACTTCAATTCTGGTAGATTTTGCAATTTGTGCTCCAGTTTTGACTGATATTGTTTCTCTAAATAGCCATATTTACATATTAACAAGCCATGCAGTTATTGTGTAAGTCCTATTTTCTTAATATAACCAGTCCATGTTTTACTCAGGAAGGTTTAACTGTACAAAAGTAATGAATTGTTGAAAGGTTATTCAGAAGACACCGTCTGTCAGTCCGCTCAAACTCTATGAGTCCATCTGCCGTTAGTTTTTCCACACAATATGTTGTTAGGCCCTAAAAAGCCACCTCAAGCCAACGCTACATATGTGTCGGTTGGAATAGTAGCTGAAATACTCAGATGGCATTTGCAGTCAACCATTTTCTCCTTCATTTGACTCAGACACAAAGAAAATTGCAAAGTGGCAGCTAATGATTGTGGGGAAGAAATGGAAAAGAATGTTGGAAGAGAGGGATTTTTAATGTTTTTAATTACATGATCTGCAGACATCGACAGATGTTTTGTAGTGATAGTGGATACCTAAAAAAAGAACATAAAACCAGTCACAAAAATATTTTTTTATTTAATACCTGACCTACTTTTTGGACATAATCAGAACCTTTGATCGCCTCAAAGATCCGGCTTTTGACTTACTGTTTGAACTATCTTATAAAGCCAAGGCGTAAACGGCGCTGCACCCTCTACCCCATACCAAGATTCCAGCTGTTTTATAACACAGAGGCAAAGCATGTTTCCAGCTGAAAGACTATAGTGGACTATTTCAACAGATCTTTCGTTTCGTGCTTAGATGGTTTCTTTAGAAAGATTAGCAAGTCCTTTTTGTCAAGAAAGCATCCGTGTCTGTTTAGAGAGTCAGACGACGACAGGCTCCCAGACGACGTGGTAACCGATGCGTCGTCATTAATCATAGTGCGCAACTAATTTTGACTCAAAAGGCTGTTTTGTGTCAGGGCAAATGTATTTTAAATTAAGGAATCTTATTAGAAAAACAATGGAAATGCAGAATGAGATTATATATTACATACAATCAAAAACATAGAATATTTCATTAATAATACACCTTTATTTATACAGGTAGTCCCACTGAACAATGAATTCCCATTTACAACAGGGACCTGTGTAGTGAAATGTGGGCTTATCAGACAACACTGACCATGCAATGAGAGCATTTCAAATGAACTGGTACGTTTGGCCTCCGATTTCAGTAGAAATGCCAGCCCATCTGATGCTATCCACTGTTTTCCACTCCACCTCATCTTGCTTGCCTGTAATTAATAGTCTAGTGAGCAGTCAGGCTGGCAACAATGATTTTCACTCTTATCTGATCCAATTGATCAGCGATCAGACCTCTGGCTCTGCTTCAGGCGGATCAATAATACAAAGAGATTTCCCGGGATCTCGGCCCCACGTGGCCCTGCAATCACACAGCACAAGCAATATTTAAGATGTCAATAAATGCGCGTGCGCGCAGAGAAAACCCCGCGCAAATGGCAAAGCGCGTTTTCGACATATAATACATATCTCTTTGCATGTGTGCTGTTTATGCAGGTCACAGTAATCGACGGCCCGGTGACGACCCGCCAGAGCACCGTTTGGGTCATAGTCCACATCGACGATGAAAACGACAACGCACCCACCTTCCCGGAGGTCACTTACCGCATCAGCTTGCCTGAACGGGACCGAAACAAACGGGGCGAACCTGTGTATCGGGTCTTTGCCTACGACCGTGACTTGGGAGCGAATGGGAACATCACCTACAGCATTCTCGATGGGAATGGGGATGAAAAGTTCAGCATTGACCCCAGGACTGGTTTAGTGTCCTCAAAGAAGATGGTCACAGCAGGCAGCTATGACATCCTCACTGTGAGTGCTTCATCATAACCATAAAACACAACAGTCGTTAGCTATATGAGTATGAGTCTATAAATCATACACCTAAATAACAGGCCACAAATATCCCTATTTAAGACAGAGCTGTAAACTCTTGACAAAGAGTCACAAAGCTGCTCCCTTCCCCATTGCTTTACATCTGTGTGATTTTTTTTCTTAAACAGCATGGCAAAGTTGGCAGAAAATAAATATACAAAACTGTATTTTCCATTTTTCAGCTGGCACAAGTCCAGGTATTTCGAGCTTTTCCACACCCAATAAACTCAGCAGTGGCGCTGTAAGACGTGCCGCACAATTCCCTACATCAATTGGTTGTTTCTTGGCACAAAATCACCCTTTTGTTTTGGCCCCTTTTCAAACTTTTCTCATCTCAAACACAAGGTCGAATTCCAGTGGCTGTGGCTGTTGTCTGCGCATGGCTAATTTATTTTTTTTTTTTTTTTTACAACTGATTCACTGATTAGCTACTCACAGCCCTATTGTGCCGTTTGTTGCCGCACTCATCTTTTGTTTCGCACGATGAGAGCTCATGTCTCAGCTGATGAGGTGGCCTCTTTCATTAACACGGCCATCAACACCAAGATTTTCTCTCCTTGAAAACTCTTGAATAAGCATTCTATACAATTTATTAGCATGTGGCACCCAGGCTCTTCAGTTAAATCGAATGATTTATTTTTTATTTTTTAGCTGTATTGACATAAGTTGTGAAAGGTGAAACAAGCGATTTAATAAGGTCTTGCAGGGCCATTAATCACTTTAGGCTATAATTTGTATATTGCTTAGTCTGATGACTTTAACCCTAGATCAAGTGGGAATAAGTGTACCTCCTCTACTTGTAAAATCTTCTGTGGGTTTTTCTGCTTTTTCGAACCTTCTCGTTTCTTAGATAAAAGCTGAGGACAGTGGTGTTCCACTGTTATGGTCTACTGTCAAACTCCATGTCGAATGGATTCGCAAACCTGTCCCCTCGCCCATGCCCCTGCTCTTCACCCAGAGGTCCTACAATTTCTCACTTGCAGAGACAACTGCAGTTGCTCAGCCGGTGGGAGTGGTGGCAATCAGTCAGTCAGCCACGCCTGTCTGGTTTAGTATTGTTGGTGAGTAAAGTAATGAGTTGCTGCACTAAGAAATATGAATGGGTTTTTCAAATCCAAACAAAAAATGGCTTTGATAAAAATCATATTAGACTTGCAAAAACAGGATCAGGATGTAGGATTAGTACTAGGACAACTATTTTCTATACTGATATGTTAATCTTAGGGCTGGACAATAATTCAATAACGATATATATCCATCGATAGACGAGTGATTCAAATTGAAAAAAAAAAAGGAGTCAGTATAAAGTTCAATAGAGGAACAGTTCTCCTTCCTTTTGCATTCTAGCCTTTCATGTAGGTTAATATTACTGTCATTACATCCTCCCAACCAATCACAGCCAATCACAATCGCAGACTCAGGTGAGCTCCGTCACCAACCTTGGTGAGAGTTCAGAGAGCACGTTTTTTTTTTTTTTTTTTTTTTTTTTTAAACTTACAGTTTTGGTAAAAATTAGGTTGAGTAAAGGGTTGTTTGAATTCAGTGACCTTTATTTAAAAAATAAGTCATTAAGCAACATCATAAAATGGCCAGGACTGCACTTAAAATGCATATTTTTAATTTTTGATAATTATCGATATCGATCAGTCTGATTTGTATTTTATCGAAATACTTTTTTTCTATATCGTCCAGCCCTAGTTAATCTTCAGAGGGAAATTTAGTTGTCATGCTTACACATGTTCAAGGAGGGGCAGCACAGAACAAGTAATTTGTCATTTCATATGAAATACATGTAAATCTATATAATTAAACTAAATTATAGTTTATTAAACTAAATTATATATTATTGTCCCCCTATTTTTTTAAAATGATATCAATAAAATAATGTCTCCTAGATGGATAGACGTTTAAAATTGTTTCTCAGAGCAATATAGCAAATATATTTGTTGTGAAGATTGTTTACACAGAATTATAATTATGCAAGTCAGCATTATGCATCTTTTTGTTTTAGAAACCTCAAAATCTTGATATTTTTCTTCCAAATGTATATACATCAATTTATGGTATGTACAAACACACCTATTTAAAAAAAAAAAAAAAAAAAAAAAAAAGTTTAGAGCCTAACTTTGCAACACTCAATGTGGATGATTTAGAGCTCTAAAGACAAAAGTAAAACTGGACTTCATAAATATTGATCATCTCATGTTTCTCTTTGCCTTCTCTTAAGGCGGCCGGCTTGCCAGAGAAATGTTCTACATTCCACAGAATGAGTGCGGACGAAACTGCTCTCTCGACACAGGTCTGGTCCACATTAATTTTGCTATGTATCGCTTCACTAAATGCCTCAGGTGTGAAGGAGTTCAAAGATTCAGGAAGTGTAGCACACAACACAAGGACTTTGTTTGGCTGAGGGCAGTGTTGATTGATCTGAGTTTGAGAAAGGATTCTCATTCTCGAACAGCACCAGTTTGTTTTCTCTGACCCGGCTGGGGAGGTTTATTTCATTAGTTCAGCTGCAATGCCCCTGCTTCACTGAATAAATGTGGATGTGTTGTGATACAGTGTGCTTTTAACTGCTTTGCTTCCTACTTCCATGAAAATAATCTAGATCAAAGTGTGTTTTTACAAAGTGCTTGGAAGCGCCCCATAGGATATTTCTGTGATTTTAGTATGAACCATAAGCAGCCAGGATTACAAACTTTTTATGGATGATGAAATAAATAGAAAATGTTATATCGTGTATGAACCTTGAGAAGATCTTGATTCAGATTAGCAAATGATACTTAAATTCCTTGAGGTTCATATGTTATGTCCACATTAAAACATTATTGCTTACTGTCTTAAGTCATAATCTGGCACACAATTTTTTTAATACCAAAACTGCCATAATAACTCGGAACAAGATAATATCTACTTAGAAATGAAATTTAAAACGGGGATGGCAACGGTGCTCTCAAAACATAGATGCCTCAGTAAAAAATTGGATGGGCATAGGTTTGCGGTTACTATATATATATATATATATATATATATATATATATATATATATATATATATATATATTGTTCTAGTTGTTTTATTAAGAATTTTTTGTTTACACACAAACAGTGCTAAAGAAAATTAAAGGAACATGCTAAGAGAACATTAGATCTCTTCATACTGATATAGGATGGGTAGTGTGTTCGAAAAAACAGGACGTCACATCATTTGATGAAAATGATCAACCGAGAGAGGCTCAGAACCTGAGCAATCGAGCGCTTGATTACTCTGGCTTTCTCAAGGACCCGGATGTCTGACTCAGATAAACTGAATTTAAGAACTGAAGTTGAATTGTAGAACTGAAAGTGAGTGGTGATAACTGAAACAAAGTAGGTGTTTGAGAGCTGAATTTTCATTAGGATGAAATACAGCATCAATGCAAAGAAATTCAGTTCCAATTTACTGACAATCATTTCCAAACCAATGCATTGGACTTCAAATTACACTAATGTAGATTCAGTTTTTAAAAGCATTTATTCAAGTTGAACAATTCAGATTCAATCTGAGCAATGCAAATCCAAAGACAACGCATTCAAATTTAGTTTCTGATGGCACAAGCTTCTGCCCATACCAAAGTCACAGAGCAAGTTAAATTAAAAAACTGATGCGGCAGGCTAGTCCAGATTGCTGAAATGTCAGTGCAGCAACTCCAAATGGTACTCCGTAGTTTGTATGTCATCCGCATGCTTTCATGCAAGCCTGACAACGTCGGGTCTGCTCCACGTGAGATGATGGATGGTGGCCTGGGGTTATCTCCTCCCAGAACCTAACCAGGTATCACTGAGCTCCTGGACAGTCTGAGGTGCATCCTGGTGCCATCGAATGGACCTAAACATGACATCCCAGAGATGTTCCATTGGATTTAGGACAGGGGAGCATGGAGGACGATCAATGGTATAAATTCATTCACCTTCCAGGAGCTGGCTTCCTACTCCTGTCACTGGTGATGCTATCATGCACCAGGAGGAACCCAGGACCCACAGCACCAGCAAAGAGTCTAAGGATTGCATGGCTGTTAGGGTGCCATAGTTTATTCTGTGCAGGTCTGTTTGTCCATCCATAGATATTCCTCCCCAGGCCAACACACACCCACCGCCAAAGGGATAATTGTGAGATCAATCATACTGAACAATGTTGCAGGTAGCATAACGTTCACCACAGCTTCTTCAGACCCTTTTACGTCTGTCACAAGAGCTCAGAGTGAATCTTCTCTCCTCTTTGAAAAGAAGAGGGGGGCAGTGCCTAACATGCCGATTCAGGTAATCTCTGGCAAATGCCCTGTCCACCTCACCAAGGGTAACTGCCTCTCTCCGGGGCTCTCCTTTATGGTCTGGAGGCCTTGATGGGAGACACAGCAGACCTTCTGGCAATAACACCTATTGATGTGCCATCCTGGTGGAGTTGGACTTCCTGTGCAAACTCTGTACGGTCCAGGTCCCTGGTCAAATGCAAAATTACTGAAAAAGTAAAAAGAAAATGCGGAGGGAAAAAAAAATTGGCCTCCACCTTCAAGAGCGTTCCTGTTTCAGGGGTCATCTCATTGTTGCCCTTTAGTTCAGCTATTGTTAAATTCATTAGCACCAAAAAAGCTGAGATTAATTAACAACCCCCTCTGACCAGAGCAATACTCCAGAAGTAATATATACATATTTATGCAGTTCCAAGAGATACAATTAGTCATATATCAATGTTATAACATTCGGTTCCTATGTACTATTTTTTTTTAATATTCACAGCCAGTCAGGAATGTACTTACAGTATCCTCAACGCCTAAACCCCTGGTATCAAATTAAGCAAGCTCATCTTTTATTCCAGTAGTTTGATCTTACTCTACAAAAAAAAGAAATAGACAATTTTTCATTTTCTCTAAAGGAAAATGAGAGAGAGCGAGAGAGAGATAGAAAGAGAGAGAGAGAGGGGGGGGGGGGGGGGGGTAGAACAGGATTGAACAGATTCATTTTAAAACTTTTCCTACAGTGGAGATCTCAGTGCATCAGCAGCGACTAGAATAAGCCATGGATGATGACAAAAATATAGCAAATTGCACAATATCTTGTGTTTCGGAAGCAAAAACACAAAACGTTAAAGCATATCAAATATTGTTTTTAAAAAATTGCACTGAAATTAAAATTTAAAGTTGCTGTGGCCTGTATTGACATTGCTGCTCATGTACACTCTGTAATACCCAGCAAACCAGGCGGTGACAAAATCCCCTTAGCAATAGTGGTAAAGCACGAAACGCCAATGCAAAATAAATAAACAAATAAATAAATAATAATAATCATAGTTTTAGGAAAGCTGTAGTAGTAACCAGCTAATCCTTTGATACTGTACTGTACAGAATCTCTGTGTGCATTAATAGATGAACCCACTTTAACACGACAAATGGAAAATCTGGCCTATTTTCTGACTAATTTACCTAGTATTTCAGCATTTGGCAGAAACCATAGACTCTAAATGTAGCTGTGACCTTTCAGCCCAAGATGGCCAGGTGATCATTAAATAAAGAAAAAGAACACAAAATATGAAACTGTGAAAATCTGTACTTATGCAGTGGCATAATACAAATTTAACACTCCTCATCCCAATACATATTCACAATGAAGAACCAGTGCGCCCACTTCATATACCTGACAGAACATGATCTTTCCAAGAGATGCTACACTAGTTCAAATAAAAAGTGTTTTTTTAAAACGAGTGAGTTTAAATTAGGAGATATTTTCTTTTTACTGAATTATGAAAATCAACACATTAGTAATTGAAGGTTCAAATACTATTTTTCTTCGCTAAATAAATGTAAGCGAATGAAGAGTTTTCTAACGTTTTTAGTGTGAGATACAGTAATGCTGTAGAGGAAAAAAAAGAGGAATTCATTTCAAGGCTTTTTACACATCTTTACCAGGCGTGCCGATAAATATGGAGGATGAATTAGTAATATCTGTTCCTTTTATTCTATTCTGACTGTGACCAGAGATATTGATTAAAAAAATATTTTTTTTTTTTGTAAGTTTGCAACTAAAGTGTGAAATATGAAATAATAGAAACTCAATATCTTTGCTCATCTAAGT
>NC_046371.1:19630978-19706625 GCF_011125445.2 Fundulus heteroclitus
ACGCTACATTATAATGCTCCACAACTCTAGGCCTGGTATGCCTCGCGTGTTTCTTGGCGTTCAGAATGTGTTACTAACGTTATCAAACGAACTGCAGAGGACTAAGATCAGTTTACACATGTGAACTCAGGCATCAGTGTGAAAAGTATTGAATACTAATGCATGCATCACAGATAAAAAAAAAAAAAAAAGATTTTTGTTGGTCTGGTCACATATAATCAAAATTAAATACATTATTCTATGGGGTTATAATGTGACTAAATATAACATAATTCAAGGGGTATGAACACTCCCTTGAAGGCACTCCATGTGTTCTTGTCTTTGGCACTCCCAATGCTGAAGTTTTCTTGGCTGGCCTACTGTGTTTTTGTTCTAAAGGAAATAACTGATAGCATTTTGACGGATCTTGAATCAGATTATTATATGTTTAAGAAATACTGTACCCAATCCCGTACCTGAAAAATGTCCCACAGATTATGCTTTAATCTTTTATATTTAATTTACAAATAGCAAATATAATTTTGATAGGTTCTCCTCTCTGAAAATGAAAAGATGATACTGGAAAGCACCCTATTCAAATACTCATCAGCAAGACAAATTCGATATATTAAATACACCCTCCCAATTTCCACTTTACTTGCTGACTTTGCGTATTCCCTTGTCTGCCTCTTCATTGCTCAGGTATTCATACGAGTACAAGACAGCAACGACAACCCTCCGGTCTTTTCACAGCCAACTTATGATGTCAGTGTTTCTGAGGATGCGCCATCCGACTTTGAGCTGCTGCGGCTCAGGGCGTCGGACATGGACGAGCGCGCCCGTTTGAGCTTTTCTATCCACGGCAGCGTCGACCCCGCGAGTATGAGACTGTTCAGGGTCAACCCTGGCACAGGGGTTGTTTACACCGCGGACAGACTGGACTATGAGTCCAGAACTCAGCACATCCTTACTATTATGGTAAGAATAAATATATATATATATAGGTGCACTTCACATTATCCAGCCTCCACCACAGATTAGTTTTATTAAAACCTAAATAGGTAAACCAAATCAAACAAACATTTATAATAGCTCAACTAACATAATGGTTTCTCTAAATAAACCCAAAATTTTAAATGACTATTACAGTCTCAATATTATTCATCTTGATGGTCATTTTTAGCACTTAGTAGAGCATTCTTTTGCTGTTATGACCTGGTGCAGATGTGATACATACCCAGATGCCAATTTCTGAGGAATCGTATCCCCGCACCCTCGGCCCTTTTCACGGGCAAAGATCTCCAGTTAATCAATATGCTGGGATTTGCATGCTGCAACCATCTGTCTCATATTCCACAAGAAATTTTCAATACACTTGAAGTCAAATAACAATCATGGTTGTGGCATTATCTATGACCCTTTGATCACTTCTTTATCACTTTGAGATTTGCTTGGAATAATTTTCCTTTTTGATGATAATATCCAAGCTTTAGGTTCCCCATGGGTTGCATGGCATTTTCTCCCAGCATTTGCTTATATTGGATTGAATTCATCTTGGTTTTCAGACGCTAAAGGTTTTCAGTGACAGAGATAGCAAATCATCCTCAAAGCAACACTGAACCACTGCCATGCTTCAGCGTGAGCATGGCATTCTTTTCAGCATGTTTCATTCTGCTTTCAGATACACAAGCCTGGCAAATTTCTATTTGACTCAGTGCTTCAAGAAGCTGCTGTAATCCAAAACCTCTTTCTTTGTAAAGTTGTAAGCAAATGAGAACTTACCTTTCTTGTGTTTTTGGTGTATGTCTTGGAGTTCAGGCGTTGCACCCTTAATTGTTTTTCCTACCTTACCATGAAACTATGCTTCCAGCTGTACCTCTAGGAACATTAAGGCATTTAGAATAATTTCTAAATGCCTTATATATATATATATATATATATATATATATATATATATATATATATATATATATATATATATATATATATATATATAATTTTTATTTTCTTACTTCTCTTGACTAAGCCATATTTCTAACCTGCAATGAAATGTTAGCATTAACAGTCTGGGTGTTTGAGGTGTTTTTCTCAAGCACACCTGATGCCACTAATGAAGCCATTGATTGGTTGTGTCTAAATGAGACGACTCCTGGGTTACAAATGTGTGCTCTTAATCAAGGATTTTATTCATGGGGGTTCGATCATTTTGGGAGTGCAGCAGTCAATAAAAGGGGGACTTGATGTTTAACTTGGATATGATCCTTGTAGTTCTGTCTATCCATTCATCCGTTGTCTTTACCCACTTATCCATGCAGGGTTGTGGTGTGTGTGTATGTTTTTGTGTGTGTGGGTGGGGGGGTCATTAGGAGACGCGCAGGGAACACCCTGGAAAGGTCACCAGTCGATCACAGGACAAACAGCCATGCACGCACAGACTCACACCCAAGGTCAATTTAGACGGACCAATTAACCTAACAGTCATGGCTTTGGACTGCGGGAGGAAGCCGGAGAATCCTTGTAGTTCTAATTTTATTTTACTATTTGTAACTGGTGGTTTAGTGCAGACATCTGAACGATTTTGAATAATTTTAGGTGTGATTTTCAAGAAACCTGGCTTTTGCAGTCCACCTGTTTCTGCATGTTTTTCTGTGCTCTTTATGAAATTATGCTTCTTTTTGACATCTGCGATAGCTTTGAAAAAAAAAAACATTGTTTATGTATTGCCTCCAACAGTTATTTCTATACTGATCTGTCCTTTTTCCACCTCCAGGTTAAGGATCAGGAGTTTCCATTTAACCGTGACCTGGCTCGAATCCTTGTAGCGGTGGAGGATACTAATGACAACGTCCCGTACTTTCCAAACACCGTTTACGATGCTGTAGCCTATGAGACTTTTCCTGTAGGTACTTCAGTGGTGAAGGTCACAGCACTTGACAAAGACAATGGAATTAATGGACAACTCACATATACTATTGAAGCAGGTATATTTTGACATTTTTCTCTCTATTGCTTTTTTTTTTTACTATATTTGAATCAATATGTATTTGTAATTTGAAATTTGGATCATTATTAATCATAAAGTCTACAATCTTCCAAATGCAGGAAACACAGGGGGTGTGTTTGCTGTAAATGATACCACAGGCCTTATCTTCATTGCAAAGGACCTGGACGTCACCTCTGTGGGCTTCTACACCCTAACTGTGCGGGCCATGGACAGCGGCTTTCCTCCATTAATGGCCACAGCTTCAGTCCGAATTTCCATGATGCTCTCCGACTTCTCCAAACCTAAATTTGCTCAAAAGGAGTATCAGGCTGAGGTGAAGAGAGAACAAATGGGTTCATGGGCGAAGGGGCTCAAGGGAGGGATAGATTAAATAAAGATTGTCCTCAAGCCGGTAGGCAAGCATGGATGGTAAATGACTTGATTGATATGTGGGAGGTAAATACCTTAATGAAACGATGCACTTCGTTTACCAAGGTGTCTAAAATGTATCACTGATGTCTGTTTCTGCAGATAATGGAGAACAGCAAAGTAGGAACATATGTGACCACAGTCAAAGCTCTGAGTCGCTCACCACTAATCTATGACATCATCAGAGGCAACGAGGAGCGCTGCTTCTTTATTAACCATCACACCGGCGTAATTACAACTCGTAAACCGCTTGACTTTGAGGTTTGTTAATGTTTGAATGTATTTGAGTTGTTGTTTTTTTTTCATTTACACAATCTAGGAGAAGTTTCATGTTGCACCAACATCCAAATTAATTGAGAACCTTTAAACAGAAGTAGTTCTGACAGCAAAAAACACTTTCAAACAAAGTAGACAGCTACTCTCCTCCCAAAAATAACTTCTTGAAACTTGACAGATTTCCTACCATTATGTTCAATATTTGCTCATGCTATAATAGATGCTTATATATATAAGGATTTAAAAGCTAATACTAATAATAGCTAAGATTTCTATTGTGACTTGCGAGAAACACAAGATGCTTTACAAAAAATGAATGACTAAGTACAAAGGGTCCAGCTGAAAACCTTATTAGAGATGTCTCAAGTGTTTCTTGAAAGAGGTCAGTGAAGAATGTGTTTTTATGTATGATGGATGTCTGACTGGTACCCAGGGAGTGGTTTGGAGGTAAGAATAATAATATTGGCTGCCAAAGGTTTATGATAGTTTGGGTGTAATGTTTTGGCCTACTTTAACCTGCCCATGGCTTTCTTGGAAATTCCAAACTGCTCCCCATTGCAGTAATCCAACTGTGTAGTAACAAGGGCATGGATCAGTGTCTCTGCTCCAGAGGCAGTTAGAGATATCTGGAGTTGCAAAGTTCTTAAGTTGTGAAAATGCTGCCTTAGAGACAGATTTAATATTGGCTAGAAATGAAAGTGTAGAGTCTAGAACCCAGGGTTGTAAACAACTGGATGGTGACATGGGGCTTGGAGTTCTGTTTTGGCACTTTGGTCAGCTGCGCTGTTCTTGGCTTGCTTTTTGTTGCTGTTGAGCTTGAGTAGGTTAGACTACATCCTTATTTGTATTTAATATAAGCAGTTGGCAAATTATTACAGATGAGGTGGGTGAAAGGTTTAGTACTGGAAACACAGTTTTGTGTTGTCAGCATAGATCAGGATGCAGAAACCAGCTGATGATCCGACCAAGGGGAAAGATACAGAAGGAACAGAAGGGGACTGAGAAAAAGACCTTGAGGGACACCATGGTGATTACATTTATACGATTCTTAGAGAACTATACTTTAAAAATAATTTGAATACAAAAGAACAAAAGACAGAGAAGAACATATAAAAGGCAAGTCAATTGAAAGTGATGCCATCTCTGTTACCACCAGAATTTTGCAGATAGATTTATGGATGGATAGCCAGGTTTTATGAATTTTGCACTTCTTGCAATTCCTGAATTTGTAGTGTGTCCTAAACATTGAAAATAATGATCAAAGTGGTCAATATTACTATACTATCATATTGATCACTGCCCTACCTACTTATTGTCCAACAAAGACTTCCAAAAAAATATTCTGCCTGTACTGTGCTATAGGCCTTTAGGTCATTCTTTACAAAATAGATCAGAAAGTTATTTATTTTAAACAGGTATTAACTAAAGATGCATCAGTTTCCTCCAGAAAAAAAATCCACACGAGGAGCCTCCTGAAAAGTAGAAACAAAATTAAAACATACACTATTTTTAAATTATCTACCAAAACGTCATGAGGATGTATACCTCGTATTAATTGTTTTGGTTGACAGGCCAATTGAACGCCAACATCTATGATGATTGAATATCTTTGTTCTGGCAGCAAATAGCATCGTTCTTTCTGATGGTGCGTGTCCTGAGTATGGCAGGACTGGAGGCCAGCACCAGCGTCGTCATCCAAGTGGTGGATGTCAATGATTGTTCACCTGAATTTCAGCAAATCAGGTATCAAAGCCGGTTAAAATTGACAAACTAGTGTACTCTGGTAAGGATAACATTGTTTTTACAGAGAGATTGAAGGAGGCCATTTCTCCTTTTTTAGCATTGTCCCTTTTATCACTTAACAGGTATATGGGCACAGTTAGTGAAGCTGCTCCAGTCAACAGTGTTGTCCTGGGAGAGGACAATAACCCCTTGGTTATCCAGGCCACAGATAAGGATCGCAATCACAATGCCCTGTTAGTGTTCCATATCATAGAAGAGACTGCTCGTATGTATTTCAGTGTGGACTCTGGAACAGGATCTATTCGGTAAATGCAAAAGCAATTTAGAAATCAGACCATTTAGCTGACTACTGATCTGATTCAACAATTTCTTAAAGATCGTGTTGTAAAATTTCAGAACCATCGCCAGTTTGGACTACGAAACCTATCCCGAGTTCAACTTTCGGGTTCACGTTGAAGACAGTGGTCAACCATCTAAGAGTGCAGACGCTCCGGCAGAGGTGACAATAAAGGCAAGTACTGTGTATCGCAAAGGAATTGGTTGTTGGTTTATTTAAAAAAAAAAAAAAAAACTATTCCTGCTATTTTATTTAAATGTTAACGTAGATGTTATTTTCCTCACCATACATCTTATCTTAGGTGATCAACATCAACGACTCACCCCCAAAGTTTTCTCAGGACATTTACGAGACAGTCCTTCTGCTGCCGACATATGTGGGAGTTGAAGTCCTCCGGGTTGAGGCTTTAGACCCTGATATGAGTACTGACCAAAAAAAATCTGTCACGCCCAAGCTAGCCTATTCCCTGTTGGACAACAGTGTGGAGTACTTTACAGTGCAGCGCTATACTGGAGTTGTGACTGTCACCAACCCGAACCTCAGCAAAGATCGTTATCGCTTCAGTGTAAAGGTAATTAATTACCTGTTGTTTATATTGGCAACAATTTTCTCAGGGAAGTCTGAACACGTGGTCCGCTAGAGAGCTCTTTTAGATTATATGAATTTAATGCCACTGTATGCTGCTGCTACAGAACTGACTCAAATGTAGTAGCTGTGATCGGATAAAAACACTATTTAATCTCATGTTGTGCTTACGCACACACTCTGCAATGGAGAAAATGGACTTACCTCTGCATTCAGAATGTTGACTGTAATTTTACCAAATTTCTGATTAACTATTATCTCTTATCTTGATTTGGGGGAACTTATGGACTGTGAGTAGAGCACTGAACCTACAGCCCAAGGTGATCATTAAGGAAGTGAACAAAATAGACAGAGGCTTAACCATAAGTAAAGAGCAGCTTTTTAACACACAAGGGTCCAATGCATGTCATTTTCATAGACTTCAAATTTAAATGTATACTTTTTCATTATCAGCCATTTCTGAAATACTACTCTGTGAAACAATTTCTTGTATCTTTTTGTTGTGAACATTTATTTAGAAATGTACAACTACATACAGTGGGAACAAAAACACCTAAAATCATTGTGTTTATACCAAGAAATATGCCAAAAAACAAACCTCTTTTCCTCAAGCCACCCTATAGGAAGCACAAAATAAAACAAAACATATACATTTATTTTTCTTTAAAAAAAAAATTCTGGTTCTCAAATTCTCAACAGTGTCTTGAATACTTATGACACATTTCCTTGTTCCATGCATGTACTGTCCTGCAGTGTCTTTTCAAAAGTCTACAAAACAGTTTCCAACGATTGATAGTTTTTTCTTCATGCAGCTGAAAATCCCTGCGGATGTAAATTGAATGTCTTGCCAGTGAGAGTATTACACTGCACAGAATATGTCGATGATGATTTATTGTTTGTTTCTCTTTTGTTAGTTAAAAAAGTCTTCTCCACTCACATGATTCTCCTTCCTCCAATAACACTGCTATATGATCTAGGTCTGGGATGGACGTTTTTCCAGCACTGCGTCCATCACGGTGCTCGTGAGAGAAGCAGTCGACAGCGGCCTTCTCTTCACCCGCCCCGTGTATTCGGCCTCCATCCCAGAGAACAAAGCCAATGTGACGTTAGTGACTGTTGTAAACACAGTCGGCCATCGCCTCAACGAGCCACTGAAGTACACTCTGCTAAACCCTGGTGGACGGTTCACCATCCGACCTACGTGTGGAGTGGTGCTCACCACCGGGGTGCCTTTTGACCGCGAGGAAATGGAAAGCTACGAGCTGGTGGTGGAAGTCAGCAGAGAAGATGAGATTCTAAGAGTGGCGAGGGTGACTGTGCAAGTACAGGTGGGCGTTGCATGACTTTGCTTTGTGCGTGTGCCTGTATTTAAAAATTATTGTAAAGAGGGGAAGATCACAAGTTACTTTGGTCAGTTCTGAGATTTTAAATATATTCATAAAAAATATAAAATTTTGGGTTTCTTGAGCGCAAGTAATGATCAAAGGCACCGTAAGGGTTTCAGCACAAGCTATCAGTGAGTGATTTGGAGCTTTTGAAGAGATACACGGCTTAAAAGGGATGTGTTGTGTTTCATTTGTAGCAAAAGACAGAATGAGATCACCATCACAGAAGGAAATGCACCACAGTAATCGTATTACTATTTAGAACAAAATGTAATCACTTTAATATGAAGGTTCTTTAATTTAACAATTAAAGAACGAAAGAATGTAGTTTTTTTTCTTATTCTTATTTTTTATTTCCTTTTTAGTATTTCAAGGTTGATTTCTATTAAACTTGAGGTATATTTACTTCTCTCCAAGAATAAACCTTCTCACTAATGTGCACTCTTCTACAGCTACTCAGTGACTCAGTCTGCAGCTTTGTCATTATGTTTCCATTAAAGTCCTGTCAAGATCTGAAGCTCTCTAGATTCCATTTCCATGTTGTTTTTGGCTTGTGTCTAATGTTAGATTTAATGCACTGTACAGTTGCAGCTCCAAAACACCCATCCATCAATCCATCCATTATCTACACTCGGTTATTCGTGCGAGGGTCGAGGGTCATTGGGGATTAGTCGGGATACACTCTGGACAGGTCGCCAGTAGCTTCCAAACTAATAACTGTACTTTTTAAATACTGTTTTGAACTGTGTTTGAGGATATGATAAAAGCAGGAGTTAAAAGACCATGAGTGATGTTAGCCATAGTGCCCTGCAGAAGTATTCGTACCTACGTTAACACGTATCCACCAAAATCCACTAAGATATGTTGTTAACGTATCTTAGTGGATTTTGGTGTGATATGCAAATATAAAGAATTGTGCAATTGTGCATTGTAGGGCAAAGGAGGGCTGCAGAATGGAACACTTATTAGTACTTATCCAATCCAATCCACTTTATTTATATAGCACAATTTTAACATACACATGGTTTCCAAAGTGCTATACAACAAAATAAAACACCCTAAATATATAACACAATAAAAGATGAAGTAGACAATAAAATGATAAAGGCAGTAAAATAAACTAAAATAAAGGGCACTTCCCGCACAGAATAAAAAATATGCATGTATGCACATAAAACTCGGCACACTATATGGTATCAAAAGCCAAGGAGAAGAGGTGGGTTTTAATAAGAGATTAAAAAACAGACAGAGAAGAGGCCTGTCTAATGTGCAGTGGCAATTTGTTCCAAAGTTTTTGAGCTGCAGTGGCAAATGCTTGATCCCCTCTGAGCTTAAGCCTAGCTGTAGGCCCCGTCAGGAGCAGCTGACCTGAGAGATCGACTAAGAGTATAGGGGTGCAGCAGCTCAGAAAGGTAGGGTGGGGCGAGGCCATTCAAGGCTTTATAAGCAAATAAAATTATTCTAAAATGAATCCTAAAATTGACGGGCAGCTAGTGGAGTGAAGCTAAATAGGTGAAATATGCTCATACTTCCTGGTGCCAGTTAAAAGACGTACAGCAGCACTGGTCTAAAGCAGTGGACCCAGTAACCCCCATGTAAAGTGTGTTACAGTAATCCAGTCGAGCTGACACAAAGGCATGGATTACTGTCTCAAAGTGCTGTTTCTGAAGGACTGGTTTTATTTTTGCCAGCTGCCTTAGCTGGAGTAAGCTGGATTTCACCACAGCTTTTATCTGGCTATCAGATTTAAGGTCAGTGTCCTCTTTCACCCCCATATTTTGCTCAATTGGCACACGATACTGTGCCAATTACGTATGCATCACAGCAAGAAGGTTCTCGGTTGGAATCCCAGAAATGGGACATGGTACGTTATGTATGTGCATATTTTCTCCATGCACGGTTCTCTATGGATGATCTGCCCCTAAATGATGTTATTACTGTTTGTGCTATTATTCTGGACGATATTGCCTCTTTTAAAACTAAATGCTGTAAAGCAGTTGCAGAGCCATGGCTCAATGATCAGACACAGATGCGTAGACGGACCTACGGGCGCGCCAGGAGAGGGTGAAAGAAGAACAAGCCTCACATTTCTTTAGAGATTCTGAGGAAGTTTGTGTCTAAGAACAGTGACAAGCCTCAAGGTCTTTTTAACCCACTGAAGTATCTCCTGAATCCCTGTGATTCATCTTACCTGCTTCCTTCTGTTTCACTTTCAGAAACATTTTTCAACTTTTTTAGTGATAAAGTGAATGCTGTCAGTTCCTAGCCCTCCAATTCCACCCCTGATCCCGCATAACCCCCATTTCTCCAGCTGCTTTAGACCAGTTTGGATTTGTCTCTATTTCCCAGTTGTCAGAGATTGGCAGGAAACTGAAGCCTTCATTTAGTCCAAGCGATGGTATTCATTTGAGACTTCTAAAGGAGATCTTTAGTGCTGTAGGTCCTTGTATTGTTAATTTAAAACATTTTAAATTTTAATTTCAACACCTCTTTTTCCTTAGGCTGATGTGTTCCAACCTCTTAAAAAGATCAAATTGGATCCTGATGTTCTACCAAACTTTTCTAAGTTGCCTTTTCTTTCTAAGGTTTATTTCCAACTTCAGGAGCACCTACAGCTACATAAGATTACTGACAAACTTCAGTCTGGTTTTAGAGCAGGTCACAGCACAGAAACATCACTTCTTAGAAGTTTTAATGATCTGCTTTTTAACTGGAGGCTAAGGAGATTCTGCCGTTTTAACCTTGCTTGATTTGACTGCTGCTTTTGACACAGTGGACCCTGATGTTTTATTATCACGTCTGGACCAGTCTGTTGGTGTTAGAGGCAGTTTTTAATTGGTTAGTGAAGTAGTCCAGTTTAGCTTGTATCATTTGAGGTTAGTTAGCAACATCAAACCTTATTTGCCTTATAATAGCATTGACGGGGTGTTACATGCTTTAGACTGGACTACTTAGGATTGATTTTAAGCTTTAATATATTATATTAAATGCTTAAGTGGCATCTCCTTATCTCCTTATCTAAGAGAACCTTTAAACACTTATTGGTCATTTTTTATGTTTCTTGTTTTCTTTTAAGTTTATAGATCCGTGAAGCACTTTAGTCATTTTGGGTGTGTAAAGTGTTCTGTAAATAAGGGTTGATGGACCAACTGACCAACCAACCTACTGACTGAACATTTTTTCTTTATATTATCACATTAATGTCATTTTGTTTTTTGATCTAGGTTGAAGACATGAATGACAACGCTCCAGAGTTTGTGAACCTGCCCTACTATGCAGCAGTGCAGGTGGAAGCAGAGCCAGAATCCGCCATCTTCAGGGTCTCCGCTGTTGATCGAGACTTTGACCTGAATGGAGAAGTAACGTACAGCATAAAGACACAGCACAAGAACTTTGAGGTAACTGAAAACTACAGGGACTTAAGTTTTAAATTTGGGGTAATCTTCATGACTAGAACTTGAAAATGAATGTGGTTCTAATTGTATCTTTTTTTATTTCTTGCAGGTGAATCCGATGACAGGAGAGCTGGTCTTAAAAAGAGCTTTTGAAGCAGACCTATCCAATGCAGAGTACAGGTTGATTATCATTGCGACTGATGCTGGATCCCCTCGACTGTCCAGCGAGGTGGAGCTGCCAGTTACAGTCGTAAACAAAGCCATGCCTGTGTTTGACAAGCCTTTCTACGGCGTAACAGTCAGAGAGGATGTGGAAGTGTCTACATCCGTTCTGGGCATCAATGCAAGCAGCCCAGAGGGCCAGGACATCATCTTCACCATCACGGACGGGGACCCCTCCTTTCAGTTTGACATCGGCTTCGATACGGGAATCATCAGCGTGAGATACCAGTTAGACTATGAGACCACGCAGTACTACCGCCTGACAGTGAAAGCTACAGATACCTTGACAGGGGCAAAGTCTGAAGTTGATGTAGACATCGTGGTACTGGATGTGAACGACAACCCACCACTTTTTCAGAACGCCTCGTACTCCGCTGTCCTGTCTGAGAACTCCATGATTGGAACATCTGTGCTACAGGTGGGTGGTTGAGAAAAATTCAGTTTTAGACTTAGGCTGATTAAAAGTATGGTGAATGGATAACAAATGGCTTGTTATTTAACTCTGGGAAGACACCTTTTCAGAAGCAAGACAGAAAAATTACCTCAAACCGAGGTCCTGCCAAATGAATATTTATGTATTAAATACTACTACTACACCTAGGACATACATACCTATTTAGTATAATAATTAACATAATTAAACCTCTCAGTGCAAATCCAGACTTTTACAGTAGATATATTACAGCAACAGAACAGCAGACATTCTACATCACTAGCGGTTTCAAACCGTCTGATGTGATATTCTGGTTCCTCTCACCTCCCTTAAATGTGACCTGGAGTTTGTTGGCTTTAACCATTTGATTTCACAAAGCCCAATTTACAATGACATGCTCATCAGGCTGGGATGTGGCCAAAGGATGTTGTGCTCTTCTATGGCGTTTGCATTCTCTGTTGCAACATTCTAGTGACACTGTGACGGTCTAAGGTCTGTAGCAACTTTTTGCAGAGAACAAGCCTCGCAAAGACTAGATGGTGTTAATTGATTACTAGGTGCCATCTTGGTTTCGTGTTGTTGAAGTGTGAAAAGCAAGATGAAGGGGACTGCCTGAATACAAATTGTGATTCATGGATCAGATCTTTCTTGTGCTTTTTGCAGGTAATCACATTGCAAGAAAACATATTATCATGTCTGGCATGGAATAACTGGGCACGTAAATTTGAAAGTTTAGAGAAGGCCAAAATAAGTTCACGTGTGAAGTTTGTAGAGCCTTTTCAGTGGATTCTGACTCTCATGTTGAGTAGTGCATGTCTTAGCAAAGGGGATAGTAATTAGGTCTAAATGCTTGTAAGATCTAACACCTTCACTACTAAAATCATGCAACACATGCCCTGTTAGTCAAATCAATAACAACTACATTTGTCTCTGTGTTTGAAACAAAATCTTATTTATCTTGTCTTAAGTTTTAATAAGTCTGGGATAGCTAAAGATGATTTTTCTTAATTTGGCTATTTATGGTATTTCTTTAGAGATGCACCAATCAGAATTTAGTGATTACTTTTCATGATTCTGGCCCCCTGACGGTGTCTCACTCTGCTCTCCTGATTAGTTCAGAGCAGCTGCACCTGCATTTCCCTCACATCACACAATTAGCCTCATTCTATACACCTGTTCACATACCTTTTGTGATCTGGGGCTCCACAGACACCTCTTGCCAGATTATCTGAAAGCCTTGCATGAGTAAGTGATTAGCGCTCCTCATTAGCTGCTTTGCTTCTGATCAAATTCAAGTCTTTGGATTTCCTTGTCTTGCCTTGCCCCTGTTGGACACTTAATCGGCTTTCTGTTTTTTCGGACATTGACCTGAACTGTTTCCTGACTGCAAACGTTGCCAAGCCCATCGGATCTGTGTGTCTTTTAGTCTCATGGCATAAGAAGCCTGCCTGCTTCTCAGACCAGATCCCTGCCTCGGCCTACCTGCCTGTAACCTCCTGCTGACACTTAACAGCTTTCCCTGACTCCTGCTGACTTCTGAGTTTTTGCCTGACTGTGCCAAGGCTTTATTATTTTTAATTAACCTTTTAAGTGCAACACCGTGTCTGGCTCGAAAAGCTGGTTCTCTGCCTTTAAGCCCATTACATTAATTTCTGATCTTCAGTTTTTGGAAAGCTTTGAACTTCCATTATCAATGTTTGCCAATCCAGATTTCTTTTTAACAAGTATAAATTAAGATAAAACAGCAACACTGAAAATATTATTAATACCTTCCTTCGTTAAATGGTCATTATTCATACAAGGCCCAGAACATCACATTTGCGAGAGCAAACAATATTTTACTATTATAAAACTAAAACTAAATTTCCTGAAGGTTTAAACAGCTTTCACATTTTGAATTGACTTTAGCATTTTATGTTAGTGATTAGCACAATGAACATGCTCAAAACAGCCGTCTCTGGGTGTTTTCTTTTGAGAAAAGAGATCTTTAGTTTAACTTAGATTTAACTTTGATTCCCAAAATGCACACCTATTACATAACAGGCTGAGGCTGAAAGCTCCCAAATAATAAAAACACAGTGCCTTGACTGAACTCTGTTTTCTCTTCCCTTTATCCGCTGAAAGTCTTGCTCCGTCTTACTCTCTGGCATCCTGAATGAACCAAAAACATGTCTTGTCTTGTCATGCCATGGAAGTTCCTTGAATTCTCTGTACAGATGAGTGTTGTAGCCATCAAGGCCTGTTGTCCCTTAGGATGGATTTACTTGTCTTCAGAAAAAAAGATTTCAAGATCAAGCTGGGGAAAAAAAAGTCAAGCAGTAAAATCAATTCTGGACACTGATCTCATTTCTTGATGCCATAGTGTTCTTTGACTGATATTTAAAAATTATTTATTAACCAATTTATTTATTAAGCAAAATTATCAGGGCTCTTTATGGCAATTCTGCCCCATGTTTATTACAATGTTTAGCCATTGTTTTCATCGTTCACATTATGAATGTTAAGCTGACATATTTGGTATTTTGAATAATAATTGCTACATAAATGTTTTTTTCTGGTTTTGACAGAAACTCTGCTGCTGTCTTTCTCATTCATTTTTATTCTTCTCTATTCACATTTTATTTCAGTACTTCCATTTTAAGATTTGTGTCTTTTGAAAGCGGACAGATACATCTTTAGCTCATATTTCTAAAGCTGGAAAACACACTCAGATAGAATCAATATAAATAGCTCAAAGGTATTTACGTAGGTATAGAGATGCGTTAAACCTGAGGGCCATCTACTTTTCTTCCCTTTTTTTCTGGTACCTTCTACATTCTGAATCCTGAATAATGCATACGGCGTTCCAAAATGTTCTGCTCCTCTCCCTGCAGGTCTTTGCGCCAGACCAGGACTCGGAGAACAACGGCGTAGTGACTTACCAGATCCTGTCTGACATCTACAACAGCACGGACTACTTCCAAATTGACAGCAGCAGGGGATTGGTATTCACATCACGCATGCTTGACTATGAGCTCATGCAGCGCCACAACTTCATTGTCAGGGCGACAGACAGTGGAGATCCTGCCCTCAGCACTGATGTTAGTGTCACTGTGGTTGTAACTGACACAAACGACAACCCCCCTAATTTCAGCCAAGCGGTGTACGAGGCTTTTGTCAGCGACCTGGCTCCCAGAGGGCACTTTGTGACTTGCCTACAGGCGTCAGATGCTGACATTTGTGATGCTCAGAGGCTGAGGTGAGAGCTAATGTTTTAGATGGCTATGTATTTTTAATGTAGAATTTGAATATAGAATATTTGATGTATAAAATAGGTTTTAATAATTTTTTCCTCACTTTATAATTAAACGAACAGCTCTTATTTTTTTTTAAATAAAATAAACAATACTCATCTTTTGTGCATCTTTTAGGCAGTTTTCCCACTTTATGTATCCAAAATCATTTCAGAGTCCGTACGCAAGATTATACTTGTATAGTCTGTTTTTTTCCTCAGGTATAGTATTCTCTCAGGCAATGAGAAAATGACTTTCATGATGGAACCAGATACAGGGGTGCTTCGTCTGTCTAACAAGAGGAGACAAGGCATGAAACTCTTCTATCAACTCAATGTGTCTGTGTCAGATGGAGTCTTCACCAATACTGCCCAGGTAAACCCGCTTACGATCTGGTCCTGTCAGTTTATTTGCCCTCTTTTAAAACCTCACCGAGCAATGATAGCGCGAGCCGGGTGACCTTTGTTAGGCTCAGTTGGAAATTACAGCAAACATCTGCCACAACTTACTGGGATAAGTGTGGGGTTCCTGCCGGAGGTTAATGCTGTGTCACATCCGATTTACTGTGACGTTGAGTTGCTAACTGGAAAACATGCTTGCATTTGTGACTTTGTGGTAATTACAAATGGGATTTATATATATATATATATATATATATATATATATATATATATATATATATATATATATATATATATATATAGCTTAAATAAATTAGCGATTAGCACAATGCCTTGTGTGTGTGTGTGGTCTGTATTTGTAGGTGGTCTGTAATTACCAGGGTATTTTGGAATAATGGTATTTATTTCATTATTTTTCTGTTCTTAGTTGGTATCGGAAAATAAATTGAAAAAAGAATGACAAATATTTACGTTTCCAGCCACTGTTCTCATCATCTGAATGCTGTTTTTTTCTTCCACTCTCCCGTTTCCCCCGTTCTTATGTCTTTCCTTTCTTCTTTGTATCCTTCCTTCCCTTCTACACATGCCAGTACCGCTTTCCCTCCTTGTCTCTTTCCTGCTTTCCTGTCACTCTATTCTGGTATCCTACCTTTTTTTCTTTGTAGTTTCCAGAATCTTTTCTTGCATCACATCTCCCATGCTTCTCCCATGCTCCCATTTCCTTGCTTCCTTCCTACTGTCCTACATCCCTTCTCTCCTTGTATTTTTCCTTATTTCCCTTCTTGTGCCCTTTGTTCCCTTTTCCTCTGTGTCTATTTGCTTCATACTATTCTTGTTTCATAGCTTCCTTCATTTCTTGTGTTTTTATCTTTACTTCCTGTGCTCTTCTTTTATATCCTTTCTCTATTATTCCCTTTGCTACCTTCCTTTTGTTAATTTTTCTTCCTTATTTTTCTTCCTTTCTCTCTCTTTACTTCCTTATGTAATTCCATCCTTTCCTACTTTCATTCCTTGTGATCTACATTCCTTCCCTCCTTGCCTTTCTTTCTTTTCTTTTCTTCCCCTGTTTTTCTTTCTGACTTCTAGTTTTATGTTTTTTTTGGGGGGTTCCATATTTTAAACATGCGTGCTGATGAAACGTGCCACAAACACATAGTGAACCTTAGTATTTTATGTTTCAAAATGAATATAAAGAACTGAGAACTGTGGGATGGTAGCTATTTTAAATGAAAAATATGTAGCATATCTTAGTTGCTGAAAGGTGGTTTACTCATATGTTTA
This sequence comes from Fundulus heteroclitus, assembly GCF_011125445.2. Lineage (NCBI taxonomy): Eukaryota > Metazoa > Chordata > Actinopteri > Cyprinodontiformes > Fundulidae > Fundulus > Fundulus heteroclitus. Next base: position 19,647,700 of record NC_046371.1, read on the forward strand.
TCTGATCATGTTTGACAAACCCAATCCTCATTGGGATAACATCCACACAATGTCAGCAGAAAGTGATTGAGAAGGTGGCAGGGTGACAGCAATTGTAATTTTACAGGTAACGGTACGCGTCCTGGGGGCCAATCTGTACAGCCCGGTATTCAGTCAGAGGTTTTACCTGGCTGAAGTTCTGGAAAATTCACCTCCAGGAACTAAAGTCATCCAAGTAAATCTGCTTTTTACCTCTTTGATTTGTAATGGAAGCTTGTAATCTTTAAAATGGAACACATCTTTACTGAATATTCAAACGTACCTCCAGGTTTCAGCAACAGATGAGGACTCTGGGTTGAATGGTCAAATAACCTACTCGTTCATCAATGACCTTGGGAAAAGCAAGTTCAACATCGATGCAGACGGAGTCATATCCGCGCTTCAGAAACTGGACCGAGAAAATCCTATGAACAAAGACATGGTGCTGACAGTAATGGCGTTGGATGGGGGAGGTATTCACTTCTATTATAACAAGAAATTATCTGGTGGCGATCAGTTAATGATTCTCTATTTTTGTAGTTTTGCAGTTTAGTTTGTTTGATAACCGACATGATCAGAATTAAAGACAATGGAAACAATATTATTTAAAATCTTTAGAAATTAGTATGAAATTGCTGTATTTTGAAGATTAGTCATCCCCATAATTAATGAAAAATACTTAACTACAGAGAGAAATTTACTTATTAACAATGGTTAGGAACATGTATGCAAAATGGGATTTTGTGAGGCTACATAAACGGCTTTATGAATTCACTGAGAGGTAAATTGAACCAGAACCACCGTTTTCAGTGATGAAACAAACAAACAAAATACTTCAGCATCATGGTTTTGTAATGTAACTTTCTTGTGTTTTCTCTTTGGCAGGCCGTGCATCATTTTGCTCTGTGCGAGTGGTCCTGGCAGACGAAAATGACAACGCCCCACAGTTCAGAGCCACAGAGTACCGTTTGAGCATTAAAGCTAATGTTGCCAAAGGTTCTCTTGTCACACAGATTCAGGCCACTGACCCTGATGCCGGCTCTAATGGAAGGATAACCTACTCCCTTTATAGTGAGGCCCGTCTGTCACTGGTTGATGTTCTGGAGGTTAGTGCATTCTGGTCGTACTGTAGATCACTGTCCTTCGTAATAGAGATGCAAATATTATTATTGCACAGCATGTAGAAAAGCGTTACCGGATTTTTAGTGAGTGGATATGGTCAGATGGGACCCTTTTCTCATTTTATAGGATTAAGCACCATCTGTTTGATATTGGTTACATATTTTTTCCCCCATTAAATCAAAATAATGTTGCACTTGAACTCTGCTTCAGTCAATTTCAGGAAATACAATTATTTAAAGAGCATAAAGAGAAAATCCGCTCCAAAAACAGATGTACCTCTAATCAGGGATTAATTTACTGACATTCTTTGACAAAGTATATTTTGGATGCACGGTGCCAAGAAATACTATTCATACCCCTTGAACTGTTACAACCACAAAAAAAGTTTTGTAAGGATTTTACAAGATAGATTAACACAAAGTGGTGCAATAATAGTGAAGTAGATGGAAAAGGAGTTGTGGTTTCAACTTTTTTTACAAATGAAATCTGAACAGCGTGCTGTACGGTGGAATTCAACCCACCTCTGTATTCTGACAGGGATGTTGATCAGAGTTGATCAGAGAGATGAATGAAGCTTAATACGGGGCAAACTAAAAAAAATAAAAAATAAATAAAGACTCGAGACTCTTGGTGGAGGTTCATGGTTCATTGAAATAGTTAGGTCAATGTCCACTGGCCCACTCAAACTCTCAGCCTGAATCCTATTTAAAATCTGTGACAAGATCTGAAAACTGCTTCCAGATGCTCCCAATCTGTAATCTGTGAGTTTAAGTGAACTGAGTTCTGAGTTCTGAAAACATTTGCAATGTAGCCGTTATTAATTGGGTGAATTCAGTCCACCTTCTGCTGAGTTATCATTGTCTTTAAAGTTTTTAATTAGGTTTTGTGGTTGCACAGGTGGAGCCAGACAGCGGTTGGATGATGACTAAGAGCGCTGTCGACCACCTTCAAGGAACAGTCCTGTCCTTCTTCGTCAAAGCCACGGACTGCGGCTCCACTCCCAAGCACTCCTTGGTGTCAGCCTTCATTCAAGTCGTCCCCCCAGATTCTTTCATCCCCTCGTTTAGCCAGCCTCAGTATTCCTTCACCATTCCCGAGAACACCGCAGTAGGAACGGTGCTGGGCTCCGTGTACACGGGCCCTGGTCAGACCGGGTTCTTCGCCGCTGTCCCCGGAGAGACAATCGACAGCAACCAGGGGGCAACCTTTCAGGTGGAGAAAGAGACAGGTCTCATCCGCCTGCTGAAGCCATTAGACTACGAGGAAGTCAGCAGCTTCAGGTTTAAGGTTGCAACGACGGCAAGAAAAGACTTGATCGAGACCATGTCGACCGTGGACCTGGAAGTTAAGGTTTGTGGTCCGTTCATCCGTCCGTCCATTCATCCATGAATCTATTTGTGCATTGATGTGCATGTAATTTGTATCTATTATCACCATTTTCTGTTACAATCTGTAGAACAATTTTTCACATTTTCTTAAAAAATGTCTGTTTAATTCTTTAAATAAGATACAATTAATTAGAGAGGTTAAAAGTAATTATTTATGTAATTAATTAAATTGACAAAGAGGCAGTTTTGTTCTGTTAAATGATATTTTAATGAATTAGTTGCATTTTAAGGCCTTATTTACAGACAACTTGTCACTCTACAGATACTAGATGTGAATGACAACAAGCCAGAGTTTGAAACCAATACCTATGTAGCCACAGTGATGGAAGGAATGCCATCAGGGACAAGAGTGATTCAAGTGCGTGCTCTTGATCCAGACTGGGGCTCTAATGGACAGGTATGTGAAAACCAGGTTGAACTTTAATTGAGATATCTTTATCAGTTAAAAAAGTTGCCTTTACTTCAAATAGCAGTGAATGTATCTTCTTTAAACTGCAGGTAACTTACAGCCTTGGACTACTGCTCACCTACAATCCGGACCTAGTGAAGGAGGATTTGTCCCTCGCCGGCCCAATCACCACCGGTTCTATTTTTGCCATCGATAGTAAAACGGGCTGGATCACCACTGTGGCTGAGATAGACCACGAGACCTGCTCCAGTTACAGCTTCGAAGTAGTGGCCTCTGATCTGGCTGAGTCACAGCCTCTCTCCTCCACCACGGTGGTAACCATCACCGTGTCGGACGTTAATGACAACCCGCCGAGGTTCGAGAGGGAGTTCTACAGAGGTGCCGTGAAGGAGAGCGATCCGCTCGGTGAAGTCGTGGCTGTTCTAAGAACCAAAGACCGGGATGGCACCGATCAAAACCGCCTTGTCAGCTTTTACATTACAGGTGACAAAAATAAGATCAAGCATTTCCGTGTAGCTTAAACTCACAGTTAAGCCACACACTTTAAACATTGTAACGTTCAAAAAGCTGTTTGAGGTATTTAAGGTTATTTAAATATAAATTTTTTTCTAATTCTGAAATGAGATCTAAAGGATGATAGGTTCCTAACATAGCTCGTAACAAAAAAAGAAAATGGCTAGAAGATTGGTCTGTATTGCATAACTTAAGTGAGGCATGCTTGGCTGTTGCACTGAAGGTGAAGCGGACCAGGGGGAGGCAAAGGTTTGGGCATAGCAGGTGGGGAACAAGTGTACAACCAGCATCCCAAATACTCTCCTACTCTGTTTTACGATAATCTTAAATTTTATGTTGTTAATCAGTGTTTTAGTAATGCCTTGTCAGTTCTTTATAACCGTAAAGCATGTTTCTATAACTCACTGATCTTTTTAATGTAACTATTTTTGGCTAGAGGTAGGACATGAATTTGACCTGATCCAAAAATATGTACTAATTGCTCACAAATAATGGACGTGTGTCCGTATGCGCTTAGTGCAATTTGCCTTGTGAATCTAGTGCAGGAAAAAAAGAAAATGATATCAGCAAAACAGTTGAGAAATGAAGATTTCATTCCTTTAGGAGTAACTGAAGATGAGATGCTTGTATTTTTTTTATTTTTTTGGAAATTACTGATTGCATACTTACACTTTCTTTCACTTTTTAAAATTTTTTGATCACTGGTTGTAAAAGGGTTATAAAAATCGATTAGCCTCTGCAGTGATGTTCTAACATCAATATTTAGTTTTATGTTTCCCATTTACTTATTTCTATGTCATTGCCAGTAGTGGATATGGTTTTAACCATTGTACTGGCATTTGAATTGATTAAACTGTTATTTGATCATAAAATCTTAATTGGTCATGAAGTTCATTTGGTCATAAAATGTCAAACATTTAAATGTTCACAATCCGTGGCTACTGTTTCACTTATACTTTAATACTATGGTTAATAATATCGTCATTAGAGTGTGTGAATGGTTTTAATGAGTTGCTCAGCTATTACTTTTTCATCTTATGAATTAATTAAAGTTGCCATTTATTTATGTTTACAGTGCACCGTTTCTGTCTTTGCTGTTCAGTGGGTTTTAATTCTTATGTGTCTTGTGTCCAGGGGGAAATCAGCGAGGAGTGTTTGGGCTCACTCTTGTGCAGGGGGAGTGGAAGGTTTATGTTAGTGGCCTGCTGGATCGTGAGCAGCAGGACTGGTATCTGCTCAACATCACAGCCAGTGATGGTCTGTATGTCGCTCATACAGCAGTGGAGGTAACCGTGATGGATGCCAATGACAACAGTCCCATATGCAACCAGGTTAGAGTTGGATAAATATGCAGATGTGAAACATATTAATTTGAAAAGCAAGTAAATGCCTGTGTGAGCCATGTTGGTTCTCATTTGATACTGTCTATTTCATTGTTCTTACACAATACAATTGTTTTGTTAAACTTGGGTGAATATTACAGGATTATCTACTTATTTCTCCATCCATCCATCCATCCATCCATCCATCCATCCATCCATCCATCCATCCATCCATCCATCCATCCATCCATTCATCCATCCATCCATCCATCCATCCATCCATCATCAATGTTTTTTTATCATTGTATTCAAGTTAGATGTTCAGGAATCTCATAATTAACATTTCTGTTTATACTTTACATGTTGGCTAAAAAGACTGTGAATTCTCTAAAATAAAGCACAATAATGTATACATTTTCTTTGCATGATGAACTCGGAAAGTAACTCGTTTATCAATCAGCTAACATTAAACAATCCAAGCAACATTAAATATAACCGTTTCCAGCCTTATAGTGTAACACACTTGAACTGCTAAATGTAGTTTAAAGCTGCTGTCTCATTACCAATGAATCCTCTTTTGGCTAAGCTTAGTGCAGGCTTGGTTCAGGAAATCTGTTAACTTGTGTTAGAATTATCATATTCATAATTTGGTTTTAAAGTTAAAGGGGCGCTGTATTAGAAATTGGATCATATTCAGTTAAAATATGTATGTTTTATACCACAGTGCATTAAAGTACCAACCACACCTGAATACATTTAAGCAAAACGAGCACAAAAGAGCCCTTGAATTAATTTTAGTGAATACGCTAGAACTTTTAACTTGACCTTCAGGTGGGACTTTTGTAGTATATGCAGTATAAAAAATTATGAATAAACAATGAATCATAAATGAACGTAGTGAATGGTAAAATTAGGACATTAAATCACACAAAGACCATTTAATTTAAGCTTTTTGTGTTATCTTGGCCATCCTAAATTTAACAACATGCTGTAATACTGTTATAAAAGCTGAGCTTTGTGAGGCAGATTATTGCAAAGTAGCAAGATAACAGGGCTGAGAATGTTTTGGGAGCATCTCACTATGTTTATTAATATTCAGTAGCTCTTCAGTGTCAGAAAATTAGCTGGAAGAATCATTAAAAATATTTTTTCTCTGAAGTGCTCCCCATCTTTTTCTTCTAGTGGTCTTTCTGTTTTCATGTATGGCAAGCGTATGTGCATGAGTGCATTTATACAAATCTGGTTACCAGTATTTCTATAAGGGAACCATATCTTATTTATTATAACTTATTTTGTTGATAAAATGCTAACAAACATTCAGAAATAGATTTTAACATGAAATACAGTTTTTAATTCGGTGGAAATCTGAGCTTTGGGAACACCATTTATCCAGCTTTAGCAACTCCAAAAACAGCTTTAATGTGTGTTTGAGATCATTGTCCCATTGGTTTGGGATGAACCTGAATAAATTTGAGGTAATTCTCCTTTTTCTTTAAGCCACGAACTTAATATAGCATCACCACTGGGAGCGAAGCAACCCTTCAGCATGATGCTGCCACCACCAGCATGTTTAAAGAATATTAAAGAATTCCTAAGTATGTAAGACTTAACACAAGTCTTCAAAACAAGCCTCCTGTCTCTGATGCCAAATAGGTATATTTTTGGCTTGTTTGATCATCAAACCTCCCAAAGGCTTTTGGCTTCTTTATGTAGACAGCTGCAAAATTTTAGTCAAGGTTTAATGTATTAATTTTGGAGTAGGTTATTATTTTGAGGTCAGCACCCTGTCAGTCCATACTAATGTTAAACTCGCTGTTTCTGTGGACAGAGACTGGAATTCCCCATATTTTCAGTTTGTTGTGTGAATACGCATTGCCTAAATTTTACGAACCTTTTAACCAGTTTCTTCTATTTTGATGGTGACAGTGTGGGGTAGCTGGTTAAAACTTGTACAAATGTGAGTGTTCCAGCAAGTAAATCATCCCAAACACACATCAAAACTTGATTTTGAATGGATAAGGGATTCCAACAGTAAGCTTCCAGAAAAGCATAAAGCCTCCCCAAGCTCTGACCTCAACCCTAGTGAACATTTGTGTATTATGCTCGAAAGCCAGGTAGGTGCCACGAAACTGAGAGATAGTAGTCAAGGCTACCAATGCTGTGAAGAGCAGTGCGGAAATATCCTGCAAGAACTATACCAGATATATTGTGAGGTCTATAAAAAAATCTTTGAGGATCAGGAAGTAGTGAAGATTAGTAAGGATGAATTAAGGAAGACATTAAAAAAGATAAAGCGAAAAGGCAGTTGGTCCTGGTGATATTCCTGTGTTGGTTTGGAGGGTTCTAGGAGAGACAAGGTTTTAGAGAGCAGGAAGATGCCTGAGGATTGGAGAAGAAGTGTGCTGGGACCAGTGTTTAGTAACAAGGGAGTTGTGCAGAGTTGTGGCAACTAAGGAGGAATACAGTTGATTAGTCATATAATTAAGTTATGGGAAACAGTTGTGGAGGGTAGACTGATGCCAGAAGTGAGCATATATGAGCCAAGAAAAAGTACTATAAACAGTATCTGCTTACAAGGTCATTGGGAGCTGTACTGTGCTCTTTTACATGTAGAAAAAGCATATAGCAGGGTGCCAAGAGAACAGCTGTGGTATTGAATGAGGAAGTCTGCAGTAGCAGAGAAGAATGTTTGAGTGGTGCGGGACATGGATGAGAGACAGTGGTGAGGTGTGTTGTAGGTATGACAGGAGGAGTTCGAGGTGGAAGTGGGACTGCGTCATGGATCGGCTCTGAGCCCTCCCTTGTTTCCTGTGGTGATGATGTTTGCAGATGACATTGTGATCTGGGGTGAAAACAGGGAACAGGTGGAGGAAATTCTTGAAAGATGGAGGTTTGTCTTGGAAAGGAGAGAGGATAATCTGACAAAAGACAAGATATTTGAGTGTGAAATAAAGGGACCCAACTGTAGCCATGAGGTTACAGGGAGCAGATAAAGAAGGTGAAGGATTTTATTTAGAGTCAACAGTCCAGAGCAACGGTGAGTGTGGAAAAGAGGTGAGGAAAGGTGTCCAACAGGTTAAAATGAGTTCAAAAGTGTCAGGTGTGTTGTGTGGTAAGAGTATCAGTGAGAATGAAAGGAAAGGCATACCACACAGTGGTGAGACCAGCAATGTTGTGGTTTAGAGACAGTGGCACTGAGGAAAAGACAGGAGGCAGAGCTGGAGGGAGCAGAGATGAAGATGTTGAGGTTCTCATTGGGAGTGACAAGGATGTCTGTCAAGTTAATAACAAGTTAATAACAAGTTAATAACAGGTAGTGTGGGGTTATGTTGTCTGGGAGGTTTACTAGTTCACTGTCATAAATTGAGGAGCTTTACAATTTTTTTATGTTTTAAAACTCCATGTTGTACTGATGGTTTAGCACACAGCACCTTTCAGCATTTTGTGTTTGTTGTCCGTCTGCCTGGGAAAGTTTCTCCGAACAACACTTTTGCTTTTATCTTGTCTATAAAGAGGGTCACATGTTTTCTTTTGACTGTTCTCCACATGTTAGCTGACTTTAAAACTTAAAGTCTGTGCGCTGCTGCTGAAAGAAGTGCAACAATTTGGACAGATGTGAGTGGGTCAAGAGACTTGACTAGACTAGACTTTGATGCAAATCTGTATCCTTATTTGTTTTTTAGTATGGATTATATCGAGACATAGATTATTTTAACAATCCTACTATATACCATATTTGGTATTACTGTTACTGATATGAAAACAAAAACAAAAAGCTTTGGCTGGCCGCCGACCGTTTAATACATTGGGTAAAACGCTGAGGTGGAAGATGCAAAACATAGGGATAGATGAAACCAAATGATTTGCTGTGGTAACCCCTGAATGGAAAGAAAAATAAAATTAAAAAATGTGCCCAAGTGGCAACTTGCTGCACTACATGTATCCAAATATTAGTGCAGGTATGTATATATTTGACCCTCCACAATATATATATATATATATATATATATATATATATATATATATATATATATATATATATATATATATATATATATATATATATATATATATATTTTTTTTTTTTTTTTTTTGTATGCCGTTCTCATTTTTTAAAAGTAATTGCACCTGTATGTTCCAATGTCTTTACAAAAGCTCGTTAAAAGCTCCAAAAATGATGTGATACATGCTCATGATAAGTATTTAAACTTGTCGCTGCATTGTATGTCACAATACAAATTGTGTAATCACATTAGGGAGAACAACACTATTGCCTGATCAATTTTAAAGGCAGTGGTTGTTCCATTATCTTCTAATGATATGAATTATAAATAAACAGTTTGTTGAGATATTGCTAAGGTTAACTTTCAAAAGGGAAAAGGAAAAGGGAGACATATAACACACTGTACAGTACATGGATGTTTCCCTGTGTGTCAGGATACATAGTTCTTTCCCAGAGGCAATTATTGGATGGAATGGATGCTGGGCCAGGAAAGGGTGCTTAACTTTGCTGACCTTGTTCTAACAGCAGGGCTATTGGAAGCAAAAAAACACAAAAAAGTCAATGGGTTTATTAAATAGAGACATTGTTTCGGATGTGGTTATCTGTCCTCATATGGTTGTATATTTTCATCCACTGTCCTAGGCTGTGTATGGTGCCTCTTTTCCTGAGGACATTCCAGTTAACAAGGGCATTCTGACGGTTGGTGCAACAGATGCTGACTCAGGCTCCAGTGCTGAGATCCAGTATTCACTGTTTGGCATTGGAGTGGAAGATTTCTATATGGATGCCAACACTGGTACATTAAATGTTTCTGTAATTTTCCTTTTGACATAGTAAAAGCAACAAATTATCTCTAAACTAAGTAGCTAAAGCGCTAACATCCTTGTTTTATGACTCAAGGTGAATTGCGAACTGCCACCGTGATGGACAGAGAAACAACACTCTCCTACAAACTCATTGCTCAGGCTACCGATGGGGGAGGGCTGTTCTGTCGATCTGACATTTCTCTCAAAGTGATGGACGTGAATGACAATGCCCCCGCATTCTCGACAACTCATTACCTGGCCAGTGTGTATGAGAATGCCTCCCCCAAGGCCTTGCTTACTCGCCTGCAAGCCAGTGACCCTGATGAAGGTAAACCAGTTAGAGGCATTCGCTCCAGTCATACATTAAATTGAGCATACAGCCACTGAGTGATCATTATAAGCTCGCCAGTTAAAAGGAGACATATTGTATGAACCATCGGAAATAGAGCGTCGAAAACGACATTCCCCGTGGACATTTTTCAACATTGTAACTTTACAATTGCAAACTTAAACATATTGTTTGGTGAGATTTCAAGATATAGACCAACACAAAGATGTGCATTGTTGTTATATGGAAGATAAGGAGTACAACATTTAAATAAATCTTATTAATTTAAATCTGAATGTGTCTACATTTATGATTAGCCTCATATACTTTGATATCCCTATATAAAGTTCAGTGTAAACACCTTCCTTCAGACATCACTTAGTTAAGTAAAGCTGTTCTGTCAGGTCCTCAGAGATAAGTAAGAGAACATTAGTGAACCAACAGAACCATGAAGACCAAGAAACACACCAAGCATGTTAAGGTGTGGGGAATATTAATGCAAGGTTAGGTAAATCAATATCCCAGCCTGTAAAAATCTCAAAGAGCTCTGACTGGTCATCTGAAAGTGAAAAGGATATAGCTAACCTGTAATAGGCACCAGCCCCCCTGCCACCCTGCACCGATAAATGGATAAAGACAATAGATGGGTTTAATATGCTGTCTCTCGGTGGTAAACTACATGTAAACACTGCGCAGCACCCTAAACACACCACTCCCATGAATAAACAATAGGGTCACTAGATTGTTCCATGATGATGCAACTAAGAATATGTTTTGAGACTTGAAAACCGTTTACAAAAATTCTTAGTCTTTGTAAACCACGCACCATTTTCCTCCCATTTCACAGTTTTGTTATAAAAGTTTAAGGTGTATGAATACTTTTGCTGCACATGACCACTGACTGTTCGTACCCAATCCAGGTCTGAACCGTACAGTTGTCTATTCTCTGGTGGATTCATTTGATGGGATATTTTCCATTGATCCGGTTACTGGAATAGTGATCCTGGAGAGACTCCTGGACAGAGAGAGCCGGGATTCCTACCGCATTCGTGTTCAGGCTACAGATCGGGCCGGCCAAGCAGGGGCGCTGTCCTCACAGGTCAGTGACAAGTCATTCTATTTTTTTGCTTTAACACAGCAATAAAAGTTTGATGGTTAAATCAGAGTATGAAAGTGTAATACCATGAAATTCAGTTGGGTTTGTCTGCTAATTTGACGATCTTAGCTGTCAATCATTGTTAAATAACCAGACAAAAAGACTTGGATCAAAAGGATTGAAGCCTGACACAAAAGATCAACTGCTTACAAAAATACCACCATTGTCATTCGCTGGATGCACCTCATGTCACTCTATTGTCAGTTTGCATTAGCAACACTTTAAATGTTGAAGACACGTAGAATTTGAACGCTTTTGCACTTTTTTTTTTTTTACTCAAGGTAATTTTTTTTCCGGCTCTACCATATATTTCTAAATGATTTTAACCCACCTTGGCTTTACAGATTACCCTGTAAACCTAACTGTCAGTAGAGTTACTTGAGATGCATGTAAAGCCAAAAAGGTGTCTTCTGATCTTAAAAACAACATATTTACAATATAATTATTTCATCTCTAATTGTATTATATATTTGTAAATAAAAATAAGTTATTAAGTACTTATGGGGTAAAACAATAATTTTGCCTCAAAAAAGTTATTAGTTAAAATTTTAAATTAGTTTATAATTAAAAGTTTGAGTTTCCATTTCTTTCGTTGATGGTAAAAAGTTAATAAAATATGATGAAATATGAACCAGTGACTATAGCCAATTTTGTGGTTGATATGTCTGAGTACAATCTTATCAATAATTCTGTGGATGCACACCACCATATCTGTCCCTACTACAGTTTGGATTAGCTGCACCAAAGCTTTTAGAACGTATGCACAATGTTGTGATGTGACGAAGGCATCCATGTGCATCCTGTATGTCTGTTCATATGCGCGAACAAATTAATGCATGCGTATGCCAACGAGTGAAACCATTTTGTTTACCAGAGAGATTAGTTTAAGAACTGGGCAGATTTCAATTAAGATAAGGTAGCATTACAGTTTTCAGCGGCCAGGACAGGAAAGATTGGAAAGGTGACAGTAACAGTGACAGAGAGAAAGCAGGAAAACTGAAACAGTGTTTATATTCCCACTGAGTTGGTTTGTCTTCCTGAGCTCCTCTTGGATTGCTAAAATCCCAGACATTGACTGAAATTAAACTTTTACTTTGGTAAAAGTTAGAGCTGCTCAATATATCAAATCACAAATGTCAATTGCAAGTGTGTGCAATTTTTATGGGCTATTATATATTATTTTTTTATTATACTCCTGAAATTCCCCACTGTGGGACAGTAAATGATTATTCTACTCTATTTCATGTGCCATGCATGCAAATTCTGCTTGCCAACTATATGCATTATGTATCTATCTGTTTGAGCCTGCAGGTAGACTTGCAGCAGCCCAAACTGGTTGTGTATGCTTAGTAGCTGAGATGCTGAAGCTCATAAAGAGTGGTGTGGGCATTGTGGTGAAGGAAAAGTAGGTAGGGTCAGCAAAAAAAAAATAAAAAACAGATTTTTGCAATATTCAACAATAGTATCCCAATTGCCTGTTTTGCTGGTATAATGTTCTGTGGTTAACTGAAGAGTTTAAAGCTACTAAAACATTGCAATGTAAATTAATGTAGATACTTTGTTGATACTGAAGTATTTTTATTCACTCGTTGCTATAAATGTCATCTTAAATTGGGCTTTTAATGGTTTAGATGAATTGGTCTTTTTTCAGGTGAAATGATTCTACAAAATGTAACTTCATTGAAATTGAAAAAAAGGTATTGAATGGACAAGGTGGGATTTATTATAGATTTTCTCTCACCCACGCAGGTCATAACTACTCCTACAGGCTTCAATAGATACATACACCCCCATTAATATTTGGATGGCATGTCAGTAAGAAGTTTCTGGCATAATTCTCTCTGGATTTTTTTGGTAGAATTGGGAGAGTTTAATCAGTTTCCTGGCATGGAGCAGTCATTTCGAATAATTCGTATATTTTGTGTGGGATAGAGGTTGGGGATTTTGAAAACCCATTTCAGAAGTTTAAAATTATATTCCGAAATCAGTTTTGAATTGTCCCGTTATAACACTTAAACATGTCGATCTGACCCAAACTTTCACCTCCTCAAATGAAATGAACTTGGTTAGAATGCATAGGGACATCCTTTGGTGCATTGAATAAATGGAATGAGATGATGAAGAGGAATAACTGCAAACCTTTAAACTTCCCGTCAAATTCACTGCTAGAAAGTTGAAAATTGGCCAGATCTCGTTGTTTCTACAGCACAATGATCAGAAACTCATTAAAACAGGCTTTAGTATAGATACAGCATTAGGCTTTATACCAAAGTCCTGAACTCAACCCTGGTAAAAAATAAATAAATAAAATTAAAGTTGAAGACAATTTAACTAATTTTGTGAAGAGTTGTCTAACACCGAACCAGAAATATGCTCGACTGTGTTGATAGTGGCTGTGTAGATGTACACCTACAACTCATATAGATTTCTACAGATAGAGTGAACCATTTCAAGCCTTAATTTCTTGTTAGTCTGATGATTATGGCTTACCGATAATGAAAACTCAAAATTCAGTGACTCAGAGAAGTAGAATACTGCCTAAGATCAATTAAAAAAGTACATTTTAAACAGAAATGCCAGGCTTTTAAAAAACAAGTTTATTTCTATTTACTTTCATTATTTCTTTATACATGGTTGGATCTCCTTTTGCACATGTACTTTCCCCTCACGTAACAGTAATAGAAAGAGCTTTAAAATATAAATAACCTAAAGATCAACAGAGAGTCAGTGAGAGTTTCAGTTTTGTTCTTGTTGCGTTTGATGTTTAATGATTCAAATGTTTTTACTGGTGCTTAGCTGTTTTTGTTTTTGTTTTTATTTTTTTAATTATTGCGCATTAAGGTTGCCATTTCAGACCTCTGCTCTTTGTTGCTCAGGTTGATTTGACCATTTTGGTCCTGGATGTGAATGACAATGCTCCAGTTTTCCAGAGAAGAGACTATGCTGTCACCGTCCCCGAGGATGTCGCTGTGGGAACCGAGGTGCTGCGCGTGCTGGCAACGAGCGCCGACATTGGGCCTAATGCTGAGATCACTTACATGTTCAGGTCCGGCAACGAGTTGGGAAAGTTCAGCATAGACAGAAAACTGGGTGAGCAGACGTATTACTCTGAAGATTAAATGAACGACCATAGAAATAAAAACTCTGGATTATAATAATCCTCTTTTAGTCAGCATTAATCACATTGTTAGGAAAATAAAATCCATCTTGATTGAACTGATTTAATTAACCACATTCTGTATGTTTAGGCTCAATTTCAGTGGCTGATGACTTGGACTTTGAGGTATGCAAGGACTTCTACATCACTGTGGAGGCCTGGGACAATGGGAACCCTCCTCTTAGCACCGCTACGATGATTGTCATCGAACTCATGGATGTCAATGACAACGCTCCGATGTTCGATCAGGACATCTACAATGTTCTGATCAGCGAGGATGCATCTATTGGGCAGACCGTCACAAGGGTAACACGTTTTCCACACTCGTTCCTTTTGCCTTTCTATCTCTTTAGTGAACTCTGTCTTTTTGAATCTGTGTTGTGAAGGTGTTTGCCGAAGACCTGGACAGCCAAGTGAACGGAAGAATTACCTACTCAATTCTGAAAGGCGATCGAACCAACCACTTCTGGATTGATCCTGTGACAGGACTGCTTAAAGTCAATAAGAGACTTGACAGAGAACTAGTAAGGGTTTTTCCATAACATGCAGCACTTTTGACATTCCTTGTCGTCTTGGTAATGATGTGTACAATGCCTTAAAATAAATTTGTTTTACTGAACCAGCATAATTGGACACAGAAGATTTTAGCAAATCAAAAAAAAAGTAATTTAAAATAAAGTTTATTTCCGAGTGATCATCAGAGTGCCCTGGAGAGTTTAATTACTAATCCATGATGTCCAGTTACTTTGTTTAAAGTATACGACACAGAGGCCAATTTCCCTTAGGCGACCTGGAATACATACCATGTAACTCAGGCAGGTTTTAGATACATTTCCAAGTCTGATTACTAACCATTAGATTCAGGAGGCATGCCAGGGACAAAAAAAAAATCCACGCACTAAAATAAATGGTTTGGAGCATTTGGAGATTATGTAACTGCAATAAAACATTGAATTACATCAAGACTTCTCCATCTTTTTCCTGGGTGCCAATAAAGATGGAGCATACGGCATTTCCTATAGAATTGATTTGAACTTTCCGATTAGAAAGCACAGGAGGACGACGAAAATGCCCACCTACTAAAGTTTCTTATCTTTATGTTCATCCTCTAGGTATCCAGGTACACTTTATCTGTACAGGCCTTTGACAGCGGCTCTCCTGCCATGTCCTCCACCGTCGCCGTTAACATCGACATCTCTGATGTTAACGACAACCCCCCTGTCTTCACCCCTCCCAACTCCACAGCCATTATACAGGTAATTCTGCGTGCGTATGTGTGTGTCCTCTGTCTGGGTCTTTGTTGTTTTGACACTCAAACTCATCACTCTGTACTTTCAGCTTAACCAGGCTGCTGGCACCACTTTGCTGACGCTGTCAGTCAGTGATAAAGACTCCCCTAGAAATGGTGCTCCCTTTGTGTTTCGCATAGTGGCAGGAAATGAAGGTAGTTTCTTTCGTTTGGACCAGACTGGATCTCTAAAGTCCAACCGTGTGTTTGGTCCTGAAGCACCCAGAGAATTCATACTTGAAATTCAGGTAAGGACTTTACATGCCGCTTGTTGCTGATTGTTTTTTTAGATTGAGGTTCTTGAAAAAAATAGCCTAGATTACCAACTACCTTTGGACGTATAAAGTCAGAATTTTAAACGTTGAAGATATACTTCAAACTAAATGGATTTTCTTAAAAGGCATATAACCTTTTTAGTGTAACTCTGACATTAAATTGAACTAAACTTATTTTTCCTAATCATGCTGAATAATAGCAGATTTGTGTAAAATCGTTTATCACTACTTTTGAAACTGGGATCGTCCAAATAATACGGCTTTGTAAGCATCTGCTTATTTCCAACATTAATAGGCGTTAATAGGAGTCACTCTTGTGGATGTACTGCAAAGCAGCACAACAAAGATATTTGAAAAAAAAAAATAGGGTTTTTCTTCAGGAATAGATCTAGCTTTTCTTTCAGTGCAAGGAAGCGTCTCCTCTTAATGACCTTCCTGCCACTGTTAGATTAGTCTGATGTTGTTTATAGGAACACACCTGCCACCTCCTTGCATATTGGTTGCTGTCTGTCATGGAGCATATATATAACAGGGCATAAATCTCTCACTCATCGCTGTTCTTTATATTCTCGGGTCACCTGGCCATCATTAACCATCCGTAGACTCACGCATTGATACATTTTCATCTATAAATCTATAAAGCTATCCTTGGTGAGCCTGCCTTATTTATCCTCCTCCATGCCACTTAGACAGGACTTTATCCCCTTCAGCACTAAGCTGATCAGAACTTGGGGAACAAAAGTGTTTCCTTACTGTGCCCCGTCAATTTGGCCTTTCTGCATTGTGTTTGGCTGATATCCCCATGCATGCTTGCTTTTTTTCCCCCCAAGAACCTTAGCAAATTAGGTTAATTGATCTTAGGTATGACTGAGTACATGCATGGTTGTTTGTCTCACCTTGCCCTATGATAGACTGCCGACCTGTTTCTCTCCCAATGGATGGATATCCTGTGGTCTAATAAAGCAAAAATTGTAGAGAACATCATTCCATCTCTGAGAAACAGGTGTGGAAGCAGCATGTTATAGGAGCGCTGCAGAAATGATGCCATATTTAAGCAATGTCTCAAGACATCAGCCAGGAAATAAGGCTTTGTTGCAAATGTTGGTCTTTTTTCCCCAAAAGGACAATGACACTGAGCACACACCACCAAATTAGTAAAAAAGTGGCTTACGAACGAGAGAAGCCACCACAACGCCCTGATCTCAGTTTCATAGAGAATTAGTGGGCAGTGCTAAAAAAAAGTTGTTAGTGACAAAGATAGCTTATAAAACCCATTCAGTTTCACCGGTTTTGTCTGGAGAAAAGAGACAAAATTCCTGCTAATTATTGTGAAAATAATAAAAAAAGTTGTACCCAAGTTATGCAGTTTTGCACCTGTACGTTCCACCGTGTGCTCTTTGATCACGGAGCACGGGTTTTTTAAAAGTCCTTAAAGCTAAAAGAAAAACTGTAGGGGAGCGTGCTTTTTACTTTCGTGCCCCATCCCGGTGGAACAATCTCCTTTTAGACATTCGGCAGGCAGGTTCTGTGGAGGTTTTTAAAACCAAGCTGAAGACCGACTTGTTCACCTAATGTTATGCAGCCTAATTCGATGCCTAAACTATATTGTTTTAGTATTGGTGTTTCCTTTTGTTTAGTATGATTTTACCTGGTTTTAAATTGTATTGTTTTATTTCTTTTTATAAATAAAGTTTTATAAATAAAGTTATTATTATTTAAAAGATTTTTCTAGCTGGCTTAAAACAGGAAATGTTCTTAGTGATTTCATGTCAGACAACATGAAAAGAGTTCTGAGTCTTATTATCGTAGTAGGTAAAAACATGGTTTTATCTGTAGATTGAAACAGCTTTAGTTGGACAATCTTGAGTACATTCTCAGCTACCATTAGCATTAGAAATCTAACAATATTCTACCCTAAATTGTTTAATTATATCTCTGTATAAAGTTTATTTCATTACTGGCCTGATGTTTCTTTTGGTGCCGTAGGCGAGTGACTCGGGTAAGCCGAGTCTTACCTCTTCTTCCTGGGTGTTTCTGAGAGTCATCGGGAACAGTCAGTACAAACCCATGGTCTCCCCCCTGGAGATCTACATCGCCATGGCTACGGATACGTTCCCGGGCGGTCCGGTCGGTCAGATCTATGCCACAGACCGCGACCCCAACGACGTCCTGTCGTTTACCCACAAGCCTCAGCCAAAGAGCATGTTTAAGATCAACAGACAAGATGGCAGCGTTGTAGCTCTGCCAGGCCTGGAACCCGGGAGGTGTGTGCACTTTACGCAAAAGGGACGCTTCAAACATGCGTTCAGAATAAAAACATGCATTACGTGTTCTTGTCTTCTTTCAGATACCAAATGAACGCGACGGTCAGTGATGGACGATTTGCTGTCATAGCTGACGTGTCTGTCCAGGTTGAACAGGTGACGGAGGTTTTGCTGCGGAGTGCCCTGACCTTGCGTTTCAGCTCCGTCTCGTGGGAGGAATTACTGGGACGGTACCTGAACCAGATCAAAGTAACTATACGGGCGATCGCTGGCTGGAAATGGTTACCGGGCCAGCAGGATCCTCTCCACATACTTGGCGTGCAGCCAGTGACGGGGACGTCTGATATCAGTCTGATTCTGGCAGTGGAGAGACCCGAGACTTTAGGCGGTGGACGGATGGAGGGGTTCTACTCTCAGCAGGAGCTGGCAGCGAAGCTGGAGGAAGCAGCAGCACGGGGTCAGATGCGGGGGGCCCTCGCTGGAGCGGTTTTGGTCGGCGGCGCCTGTTCTGGGAAGCTGGATTGTGGGGACCGGGTGTGTAAAAACATGCTGGTGATGGAGGGCGGTTCGCCTGTCACCTACAACACAGAGAGGATCAGCTTGGTGTTGCCCAGGTTCGGACGCACAGAGACTTGCACTTGTCCAGGTGAGGGTTTTACTTTTGTTCTTACAAATATCTACATATCTATCTACTTTGACATTTGTTACCTTTTTGTAATGATAAACATGTACGCTCACTGGTCATATCATTAGGTACACCATATACGTACCTGGTCAGACCCCTCTTTTTTGCCTTCATTTTTGCCTTAATTCCTCGTGGCCTAGAGTTGGCAAGATGTCTGAACCATTCCTTAGAGATTTTGATCCTTATTGACATAATACCATCTTATAATTGCTGTGGATCTGTCGGTTATAAAACCCATCATGCAAATATGCCTTTCCACCACATCCTAAATGGGCTTCATTGAGGTCTGGCTACTTTGGAGACTATGGCATCACGGTGAACCCATATTCATTGTCAAGAAAGCAGCTTGAGATAATTTGAGCTTTTGTCACATGGGGCATCATCCTGGTGGAAGACAGGCATACTGTGGTCATGGACATGCACAGCAGTAATCCTGTGATAGACGGTGGTGTATAAACAATGTTAGATTGGTACTAAGGGACCCAAAGCGTGCCAAGACAACGTCCCCCACATCATTACGTCACCACTGTCAGCTTGAATTGTTGAAACATGACAGAATGGATCAGTGATTGCATGTTGTTTCCTCCAAATTATGGCCTTATCTTCTGGATGTAGGAGCTGAAATTGAGACTCATATCGGACCAGGTTCTGTTATTGTCTGGTTTGGTGAGCCTGTGTGAATTACTGCTTCAGCTTCCTGCTCTTAGATGTCAGGAGTACCACCTGATGTGTTATGATGCTGTGGCCCTTCTGCTTTGAGGTTTGACGTAGTGTTCATTCAGAAATCGCATTCTGGATACCTTTTTGAACTGGTGGTTATTTAAACTATTGTTGCCTTTTCATCATCTCGAACCGGCCTACCAGCTCTCCGACCTCTTGAGAACAAAAGCAGCTTTTTTCATCTACACAGCTGCTGCCCACTGGGAAGTTTTTTTTTGTTGTTGCTTGTATTTTGGACCATTTCCTGTAAATGTGAAGCGTGTTTGTTCGCGAAAATCCCATTAGGTCAGCAATGTCTGCATTAATCAAACCACTGGCACAAACAAGCCTGCCACTGTCAAACTCACTTAAATCCCTTCCTTCCCTGTACTGGTGCTGAGTTTGAAGGGTTCAGCAAGTTGCCGTCACCACATTACATTCATGCATTGAGTTGCTGTCATGTAATTGTCCCTTGATTTTTCTTTTGTTGGTCTTTTTCACACCATGTGTTTCACTGTATGGTGTGTTTCAGGCTTAAATTTTTACACTACATTTATTCTGTTCTGTTGTGTAAAGGTTATCAGTTTTAACTAAACTGACTGAGTGAGGGCATACCGAAGCCATG
This sequence comes from Fundulus heteroclitus, assembly GCF_011125445.2. Classification (NCBI taxonomy): domain Eukaryota; kingdom Metazoa; phylum Chordata; class Actinopteri; order Cyprinodontiformes; family Fundulidae; genus Fundulus; species Fundulus heteroclitus. Next base: position 19,667,758 of record NC_046371.1, read on the forward strand.
ATTTTGTAAAGTTGAAAGTAGTGTTTTTATTGCTATGAATTTTAAGGATTTAATAATATAAATGGATAGCTTAATAAAATGGGGGATGCAACGATATTGTGTTCTGTTATTTTTTCTTTCCATCCCTTCTCTTAAACAGGGGGGACGTGTCCAACCCCTGTAGAACTTTGTGAAGGACAGTCTTGTCCAGAAGACATGCAGTGCGTCCTTTCTGGTCCAACAACGCCATCTGTCTGCCAGTGTCAGCCTGAGAGATTGGATGAGTGTGCAGGTATAATTCAAGCTTTTTTTTTTTTTTTCACTTCCTGTAAAACTCTGCTCAGCTTTTCTCAGGTGAACAACTGGATTGTAGAAGACATGAGAAAGGCTTTTTGAACCATAATTGAAACTGTTCTCTTCTTCTTCTTCTTCTGTCTTTGCACGGTGTGACTGAGTAGGTCAGACATCGCTGAGTTTCTCTGGAAACAGCTACATCAAGTACAGAGTGACAGAGAGGCTCCAGAGTGGAGAGATGAGGCTAGGCCTCAGGGTTAGAACACTTCAAAGAAGAGGAGTCATTATGTTCACTCGTGTTAACCCTTGCACTATGCTAAAGGTAAATAAGAAAATTGACTGCACTTTTTTAATTTTTTTCATTTTGCAATGAAAGCTCTAAAAAAGTTCTCCTCCTAGATCGAGGGGGGTCGGCTGTGGTTCCAGCTGGACTGCGACAACACCCTCGGCATTATGGGCATCTCGGACAGACCAATAAATGACGGCCTATGGCATTCAGTTGCTCTAGAGCTGACCAGAAACTACACCCTTCTGTCAGTGGATGACAGCTATGTGGAACGTCGCAGAGCAGCACGGGCCCCTGTCCGTCTCTGGCCAATAGCTCCTGATTCCTCGTTTTTCTTCGGGGCACAAGTGAGGCTGCAGAGCGGGCCAGGTGAGAGGCCCATTTTTGGACCCGAGGAGAGCATGGGAGGAGGGCCAGAACTCAGAGAGCGTTCAGTGAGCGGCGCCGCGAGAGCCCAGGACGGCTTCCAAGGTTGCCTGGGGTCGCTGATGCTGAACGGTAATGAGCTGCCCCTCCAAAATAAGAGGAGCCGTTACGCCGAGATAGCCGGGCTCAGCGAGGTCAAGCTGGGCTGTGTTCTTTATCCAGATCCGTGCATCAGCCAGCCATGTCTCAATGGAGCCATCTGCAGCAGCCTGCCATTTGGAGGTATGTCAGCATGCAGATGACCACAACTAGGAGCTGTGAAACTGTGTCAATTAGCACATTTGTGTTTGTAACTAATAGTTTTTTGTCCTTAAACAAAGATTAGATTGTCGTCAAGTAGTACATTTATTTCAGTAATTCACTTTAAAAGAAAACCTCCATTATAGAACTATTATACACATAGTAATATATTTTCAAGCACATATGGCTTGCAGGAAATTACAATATTATGGGAGGCCAAAAAAGGTCTATATTTTTTTTTAATACAAAAATGATTTGTGATGGCTAAAATATTCACTGGGAAGAAAGTTGCTGACTGAGTCATTGAACCTGGCTCTTTAGAGTCCCCTTTCCAAGCAGATCAATGAAAAAAGGGCAGAAGAAAAGACGGTGCACAAGCATTAGGGATGGCCACAGCCTTGAAAGCTGGTATTGAAGCAACCTGGGCTTTTTTAACAACTCAGGCGGCCGCAGCCAGATTGCCTCCGTAATACCCTGCTTTGATGCAATAATTCATGCAAAATGGGCCCTGGCCAAGCCTTGAGTGCATCTACTGTACGGTCCATGGACACGCTTGTAAATAATCCCACATTTTTAAAATAAAAATCCTTGTTTTATTGGTGTAATGTAATACTCACTACAAGCCCCAGTTATCAAAATTAAATGAAATGAAACAAACACTTATCTCGCTGTGTATAAAGAATGTCTAACATATGAGTTTCTCTTTTTAAAATGAATTACTGATATAAAAGGGCTTCTAAAAATTTTCAATATTTGTAAAATGATTCTGTATCAATGTTCTTGTCCCTGTTGATTTATTGTCTTCTAAAACATGCTAAATCTTTATTCCAAACAGGCTTCATGTGCAGTTGCAGCAGTGGATTCACTGGGGGGCGCTGTGAAGTTGAACTAACATCTTGCATGCCAAACCCATGCCAGAATGGTGGAGAATGCAAGGCTGTTGGCAACGCATTCCTCTGTGGCTGTCCGAGAGGACTCAGGGGACTTATGTAAGATGAAAGAAACATTAAACACACACACACAAGATATGTAATAGTTGACTGTAGAAGAGGTGTTAATGAATAGTGTGCCCCACTTAGAGAATGTTTACATATTTAAATTCTGAGTGGTAATTTTTGTTTTTAATTTATCACAATAAAACATCTGCAGCTGCACTCTTTGAAGCATAAAAAGCCATGTGGAAGACTCCCGCCCCCGCAAAGCATTGCACACATTCATCCACTACCCATGTTGTACTTGCTGATATGGGAGACAAATTGGTGGTTCTAATTTAATTCAGGATAATTCTTGGTTGAAAAGCCTGTAATCAGTCTGTAGCTGCCTCCCTAATTACGGCTCAGTAATTGTCTTTGAAATAACCTCTGCGCTGGCGTGGTTGTTCAAGGGAGCCACCACTAGAGAGCAGTTTTCCATCAAAAGAAGGGTTGCTGGCTTTGACAAGAGAAGCTCTGCTGTTGAAGCTGGAATGAATGATATTGAGTGGAATAAACTCCTTTATGTGCTTGCATGCTAAAGTTTACATGCACGTGCAAACTCCTTGAATGTGATTTTTAACCCTTTATTTAAGTCGTTAATTTTTTACATAGAAATGATCTCACAGCAACCAGCTTTAAAAAAATGTTTCAAACTACAACTAATTGGGTTTGTTTTTTGATCCGTATATGTTGAAAATTACACAGAGACTCAAATATATACATACATCTCCTCTACAATTTGGGTAAATGTCCTGTGGCAAACTGTATGTCGATCAAACACTTTTTTTAGCCATCTACCTTCCTTTCTTTTAATTTTTTTTCCTAGTCTGAATCTGGCCTTTTGAGACTGTAAAGTCATTTCCCACTGGAGTTAAGATTTGTTACTGAAACATAAATTAACATTTTTACTCCAAACCTGTTTGACATGAGGATCATTGCACAAACTCTATGGAATAATGAACCTAAAACTTCACCCCAAATAAACAGTTTAGATGGCTGATTTTATGCGTTCATGGTTATTTCTGCAGTAAAATGAGTCCAAACACACTGATAGGATAAGAGCAGAGAGTAAACATTAAGCTTTACCCCAAAGACCCAACCTCAACCCTGGTGAAAATGTGTGGAACATGCTTTGAAGGTGGATCAATGGCAGGAAAGAAGCCATTTTAACGGAACTCTACCCATTCTGTCATGAAGAGTTTCTAAATGTCCGGCTGCAATGATGCAGACGATTGCTGTCGGTAAGAAAAAGGGTGTCATTTAGTCCTGACTCGCTAAGGCAGGGGTGTACAAAGGTGTGGCCCAGGGGCCATTTGCGACATTCAGAGTCATTTCGTTTGGCCCTCACCCTCAGTTCAAGAGTGGTGAAAATGTGGCCCTCCAGCAAAATGGAGCTGATACAGATGGACAGGTTTTGTAATTTACTTAGGATGAGATTTTCAATTACAATTTAATAATATTTGGTGCAATACAAAGCATGTATTTTCTATTAGCCGTGTCCTTTTTTTTTTTTGCTTCAAAAATCCTGCAACTATTGACTCTCAGACAGGCAGCCCTTCTTCAATTTAATATTTTCTTAAATGGAAAATATTCGGTGTAATACAAAGCATGTATTTTCTATTAGCCGTGTTCTTTTTTTTTCCTTTTTTTTTTTTTCGCTTCAAACATCCTGCAACTATTGACTGAAGGGCTGTCTGTCTGAGGACAGACAGCCTGTCTGAGGACAGACAGCCCTTCTTCAAACTTGCCTAAATGCAGCGAGCCTTTTCAAAGAAAGTTCTTTAAACCAAGGGTGTCCAAAATGTGGCCCGGGGGCCATTTGTGTCCCCTGTGCTCATTTTGTGCGGCCCACCAACTGAGTTTCAAGAAAGATTTAGCCTAGTGCTGGTGGCTTTTGCAGATGGAAACTTTTTATTTTTAAGTAGGGTAAATTTATTATATACACGAGTAAAAATCTCACAATTGAATGTTGAATGTTCGGTACAACACAAAACATTTGTCTTAATAATAATAAAAACAACAATCATCTTTATTGTCATTGCAACATGCATTTCATTTAAATATGTGTTATCTGCATTTAACCCATCTCCTTGGGGAGCAGCAGGCTGCCACTGTGTGGTGCCCTGGGAGTGATTGTAATGATTAATGCTGGTGAACCCGATATTCAGCCAAACAGAGAGTTACGTTTCTAAAAGGTTTATCGTAAAGGATGAGTAGTGGCAACTGAGGCAGGCGAGCAGAACCAGACTTAACAGATGACTAATGGCTGAAGGTGCAGGCAGGCAGGGATGAGCAGGAGACCAGAGGATGCAGGTAGTGACAGACCAGAACAAGCGATGTGGACCGGGGGAACCAGCAGAACGGGCAGAGCAAGTGGCTGGAACTCACAGGGAAACAGGCAGAACTGCAGACACAGGCAACTTTTAACAGCGGTTGAAGAGCTCACAGGAACTGGTAGAGGCAGAGCACATCACAAAGATGAGATGGCTGAGGTAGGTATATATGGACAGGGAAAGAGGTGAGCAGCGTTGGAAGTAATCACTGGCAGCAGGTGGAGCTGATCTGGGCTAATTGACTGAGGAGACTAAGCTGATTGGATAGTGGCTGATTCAAGTCTGGAAAAGTCCAAAACAAACAAAAACCTAAATCATGACAGCAATCTGGGGTTAAGGGTCTTCCTCGGGTACACACTTTTACATTCACTTTAATTTCTTAGTAAATAGGGTGACTTTTACTCAAATGCAGACTTTGGTGCATTAAACTCTGATTGGAATTCATTTAATAAAATAGATTAAATACAGTTCATATACTTTTCTTAAAATTATCATATTTTGTGTTATATGTTATTTATTTTTATTCATTTTTTGGCCCACGAGCACTTTCGATTTAACAATTTTGGCCCAATAGCCTAAAACTTTGGACAACGCTGGTTTAGACCAACAAAACAGTAAAAAACATTGAACTGATAAAGCTAGGAAAGTGTAAGCCTTTCTTTTATTAAGGCAAATATCTGAGACCCTGTTTTACATCTACAATAATTTGTTTCATTAAGATATTGCATGATTAAATTCTTGCTGATAACAGAAAAATAATTCACAATAAAACTTGCCTTTTTAACAGAAAAACATTATGGTCCTGCGACTCCACATGTTTGAACAGCCCAGCCCCAAGGGATAACTAGTTCTGTATTTTGCCACGTAATATCTGCTAAGTCTGCCTGGCTGTTCACCTGTTGTGCATATAAACTCTTAAGAAGAAACTTAATTTGCAATAAATAAATATAATTCACAACAAATTAGAAAGTACAACTTGTGTATTTCACATAAACAGCCAAATTATACATTGAACATAAAACTATTTACATATGACTCAACTGGCAGACAGTCTGAAGTTTTCTGTTTTTTAATTAGGTCATAAAGTATTCATTATTCAAAATATTTATGAGAGGATTTTACTGACCAGCAGATCCTAAGCCTTGAGGGCTAAAACTTTAGATACTTAATGACTCCTTGCACTTTTATCATTAAAAGAAAAAAAAAAAAAACTTTGGGTAGTTTCACAATAAGGCTTCCTCTGAAATGCTTCTACCCAACCCCCCCACCCCCGTCAGATAAAAAAAAAAAAAAAAACTCTGGTGAAGCGTTTTGAAAAATCCCATCAAGGAAAAAAATAATTGAAAAGAAAAAAAGCATGTATTTTCTCTCTCCTGCACAGCAGGATGCCGTGTTTGATATATAAAGCTAAGATGAACACGAATGCATGCAGAGGGTGAAACAGCATGTGTGATTTTTTTATTTTTTTTTTTTGGGGGGGGGGGGCATGTGCCTTTCTATGACTCTTTGTGAACCCATCTGTTTGATTTAGAACCTCATGAAATCAGATTGTGGGAAATCCATGGAGGGAACCTCTTTGTTTACAGTAGTCACGGTTTCCACACAGTCTGGAAACGTATTGAAGAGTGCAGGATTTGATAGAAGTCAGGTCTGGATAAGAATAAAAAATAAAAAATAAAAGAATTTGGAAAATGTTTGTTCCATACATACAACCATCTGTTAATCCTTCCACCTGTTTGTTTATCATCTAGCCGTCCATCAACCCATAACTGTTATACATTTATAGTGGTTTTGTTTACGCTTTCAAAATGGCTAAACATGGCTGAGAACATGTTTAATTTAGGTTAAATATGTTTTGTTAATCTAATTTTAGCATACTGTCAAGCTTTCATCTTGTATTCTTCCCTTTTAGTTAGGAAGAAAAAAAAATCCTCTTCAGCACTTCCCATGCATGGTAATCTGTTTGTCTCTGGGCTGACAGATGTGACGAGGATGTAAACGAGTGCGACCAGGACAACTGTGGCAGCAGAGGAGAGTGTGTCAACACGTTCGGTTCGTTCTATTGCAACTGCTCAGATGGATACGACGACCAGTTCTGTGACGACCAGGTCCCTGAGGATGACATGCAGGTAGAGTTTTGGCTACGCAAAAAGTCCGATTAAAAGAGGAATAAATCCTATAGAAAATGCTGAAATAATTCACCTAATTATACTTTGGAGGCACAGTGAATCCGCTGGGAGTTTGGTGAGATACGAGCACCTGGAGGGTTTTGTATCCTTGTCTCCACACTTGAATGAGTTTAAGTGTGGTAATGGGTGAATCACAGCTTTCATTTGAAGTTAGTCATGCTTATGACTTTTATAATGCATTACCCTATGTACCTTCTAGTGCAGTTTCGAGACACTTTCAAGGTTTCTACAGTGGAATTAAAGTGTTAGACTCATCTTAAAATTGGTTCAGTTTATAATTTCTGTACTTTGAGTACCACTCGGTTTTTCCTAATTTTGAAGCAAAACAAAGCAACCAAGCAGCTTTTTGAACTGCTTCCTTATACACTGCTCAAAAATAATACATTAAAGGAACAGTTTTTGATCAGAGAATATCAAGTCAGTTATACTTCTGTAATACTGACCTCTTCAAATCAGTAGTAGAGGGGGTTGTTAATTTTATTTAGTATCATGCACATATGTGCCCAGCCCACATGGGTTTATAAGACGCTATAAACACAAAAAGGAAGATAACCAGATGTTTCACACCATCTCCAATATAACAGTACTTTTTACAACATAACAAGGTACAGAGTTTTCAGTCTCATTTTCTATGCTTGCTCCGCATATCGTGCCACACAAAAGATTTTGTTCTTGAATGACCATCCCAATATTTCACATTCAGCCAACCAAAATAGATTTGGATTATTGTATTGAATTGTTTTTTTTTTTTTTCAAAAAAAACACTTAATAAGAGAAATTTAAATATTTTAGACAGAAAGAACTAAAACATAGGCCTGCAACCCGCCTCTCGCCCATTGACAGCTGGAGATGGGCACCAGCACCACTCACAAACCCAACAGGGATAAGCGTGTAGGAAAATGGATGGATGGAGAAATAAAAAATAGGTATGTGAAGAATTAAAGTTAATATTACAGATGGACTAGGGTCTGACGTCACACCGCAGCTCTCTGTTTTTCTCCAGTCTCTTGCTTACATGGACGGCCACGCGGGCGTACATGCAGGGTCCGAAATTAACACTCGCCAGTCGCCAAATGCGAGTAAATTTCCCGTTTGGCGAGTGAATTTCAGAGGGCTAGCTGCCACATGGCGAGTAAATGTTTGTACCAAATAAAATAAAAGAAACATAAAAATAACAAAACCCATACGATCCGTTCACAGCTCTGTCCATCCAGAGCTCAGTCTAGACCCGCCTTCTGTGGTGCTGGTTCAGCTTCTTTCACATTCAGAACCAGTCATGGCTGAACGCTGGATCAGAAAACAGATCTGCTAACCAGACACAGTCTAAAACGCCAATTAGTCTGTTTATAAGTTTCGTTCTTATTTATTCTGTTTTTTTTAACTACCTGCGCTGCGGCTCTGTGCTTCACCGCTCTTACTGCGCCTCCCCCGCCCCCTCTCGGAGCAAGGTGCTTTTATCAGCGGCCAGCCTTCAAAACGTGAATCGCTACGTTTAATGTCCTTCCACTCGTACCGAAATGTCCCAATTAAAGTCAGTAGGAGAGTCGGTAACTGTTTTTCATGCTCTTTTGTTTTTAACGACACAGGACCAGCGGTGCTTCGGTGGGCGTGGTGCGTTGCGCTTGAATTCAGGTGCGCAAAATTACGTTACATGTAACCTGTAACATCGGGGGCGCAGCGCACGAGGGTAAAATCCAGCAGCGAGATCAGCGTAAAGACGCAGCGTGAACCCTGAGTGCTTTAAGTGTTGCAGCTGAGGGGAAAATTTTGAACCATACACAGGGGCGGTTCTGAACAGGGGCCAACAGGGGCCTATGCCCATGTAGAACTGTTCCTGGCCCCTGTTATGGCCCCTGTACTAAAAACATGATGTTAAATTTCTTAGGATGATAAATGCTGACAAAGATAACGTGACTGACTGGTCATTTGGATCAGTTGCATTTTTTTCGTTTATGGTTTTACCCAATAATAAAATAACAAAATAATTAAAAAATAAATATAAAAAAAATAACAATAATTAAAATCAAGCTGTTTCACGTTAAGCTCCCGCTGTATTGAGAAAAGATCAGGGGTCTGCAACCTGCAGTTTCAGAGCCACAATTGGCTCTTTGGCTTACTTAATATTTTAAACGATGAAATGTTGACCTGTTAAGTCCCCCCCCCCCCCCCCCCAATCTTTTGTTCTGTGCCCCTGTGAAAAAACACTGGCCCCACCCTGACCCACCCTGCTAAATTTGGTCTAGAACCCCCACTGACCGTACAGGCTTGATGAAACTCTGCCTCATTCACAAATAAGGCCAACATGGATAGAATAATGATAATCTGTAGTCTTTTTTATCGGCTGGATGTGAATCTGATAATTCATATTGTGTCTTTTATAATCGACTACAGTATATATTTTTTTTTAATTCAGGAAACAAAGATTTCTCTTCCAGGTTCCAGTCAGCCACGCCCCCAACCACGCCCCCCATAATTAACATAATTTCACTCTTAATTTTTATAAAAGTTGAGGTCTGGTCAAAATTAATATTTTGGCCGGTAAAAAATATGCCTGGCCGGTTGATTTTTACATCTACCGGCCAACTTGGCCGGTGAATAACAAAGTTAATTTCGGACACTGCGTACATGTATGTGCACTGGTGTGCATGTACATGCATGTGAATAGCTGCCACTCAGAGCTTAGCCCTTTCCTGCCCTAAAATGCCGCCATCAGAGCAGCGGAGTGCTGGAGCAACATGGTGGAGAGCACCCCCAACAAATCAAAATATTATTTTGCTAACAGCATTATAAAGTTATGAGTTACTTACTTCTTCACAAGAAATGTTACTCCAATAGGTGAAGCTGTTTTGCTGTGTTTTTATCCTTTGCAAATATGTGCATAGAATGCAACAGATATTGTGGAGGTAGAGAGGTGCTTCTTGTTTTGATCTACAGACAGTGCTCAAGCACCACCTAGTGGGGAAATATTGCTTATTGCTCCTTTAAGTTACTGTGCTTAAGATTCTTATTCGTAATTTAGCACTCTTAATTAATTGAGCCAACATAAATAGCAAATAATGTAGGGGAGAAAACATCACCTTTTCGTCATTCCGAATGATGCAGAAAATCAGCCCTGGGGTGGCGCTTCAGGGGTGGCTGGGAGGGCTGCATGGCAAGAATCCTGAGGGGCCCATTCCTGAGGAGCCCTGATGGGAGAAAGGACTCTAGCACAGCCAAGGGAGGTCAGAGCATGTGCAAGGTTTACCTGTCATCACCCATATTTAAATGGGGCCATTGGGGGTCGCAACGATTATGTGTGAAGGGGACGTGTCCCCTCCACTTTTGAAAGCTATCTGATTAGACTCACATTTACAAAAACATGGGCCCTTGCTCTGTTTCTTTTCCCCCCCGAAAGATTCCATTCCACTTGATGGATAGGAGAATACTTGTACATCTAAAACGCCACTCCGTGTTTTTCCCCTTACCAACAACATCTCACCGCACCGCTGCTTTCCCCAAGCATATAAACTGAGTGGCAGCTGAAAACTGGACACAGTAACGTCTGTCCCACTGACATCTCACTGTGTCTAGCTTTTGCTGTTACGTGGCCTTAAAATGAGCTCTAAACCATGTTAAATAACTGCTCAACTGAACAAGGAAACATTTAGGAGGAATATACTTAACTTTGCTCTACTAGTATGTTTGCTGTGTTTGCAACCCCCGATCCCTCTACAGAGACAATATACATCAGAAGATTCCCAGCAAAGAAGTGAAAAGTAAGTTAACATTTTCCAACAGGACAGTTGTTTCCCCCCCAATGTGATATTTCTGCAGTTAGCTGTAAGTTGTCAACCATCCCATAAAATATGGAATATTTTACAGGACAGTTACACTCCAAAGCGAAGACCCTCATGTGAGTGTAAAGAGGTAAATCCCTGGCTGAAGAACATCAGTGGGGACAACATTTATACTTTAGCAGTCTATGAGCTCATTGGGTTCGGAATAGACACTGGCGGTGTTAAACGTAAAACGATTGGCTGTGACCTAGATTGAGTCATGGCATTTCTGGATTTTGTTTGCTTTTTGATTCAGGTGCTTATAGTTTTAACGGTGTTTGTAGTGGTTTATATCAGCATTTCGCCAAGATTCAGACATTTCTGTGGATGCGTCTGTGTTTTATTTTGGGGAATTATAGGCTCTGAGTTAAGTTAATGCGGGTGTCAAGATGATGTGATCGCTATCCGTGGTGCTGAACTACTTTGAATATGTGTTATTTTATTGGTGACCATGTATCCTAATGTTTTTGTTGTTCTTTGGTTTATGCTTCATATTCGTTTGATGGACTTCAAACGACATAATCACCTTCTGTAGTGCCAAAGATGTAGGCCCCGCTGTTGTGGGCATGTGTCTGTTGTAAAATGGTGTTATAAAGGGCCCGGTCATTTGCCCCGCCCCTGGCCCAGCTCTGATTTGTTCCGCTAGTAAACCAGCCTTTCCTCATATCAGTCACCTGCACACAGGTTATAGAAATAACCATCAACAATATCAATGAGTAACTTATATTCCAAAAAATCTCTGTTTATCCAGTCAAACATTTTTGGAAAATCAACAAGGCAGAAGAAGGTGGTTTTACCTTCATGCTGTCTACTCTCACTACAGTGGATAAAATTTAAATGTGGTCAATGCAAGGTATATTTTTCCTCAATCCTTTATCCTCATCCACCATAATTTGATCCACTTCAGCATATTTAGAAAGCCTGTTACAAGGCCCACACAGCAGTGTACACATTATAAGTGGAACTTAACAAACGTAAGCCTCTATAATTTAGAGGGACTCTAGGGTCAGCCTATGATGACTTAGGAATCAGCTTAATAATATTTTTATGCCATATTAATGGTATGATACCACTCTGAAAACAGTGTTTCAATAACTTAGGACTTTTAAGAACATCATTAGCCAATTTATCAACAGCCAAGGCTTTAAGTATTTTGATACTTTCGATTACTTTCTGCACCTCTTCCACAGTTATACTTCAATTCAGCAGCTCATTAAAACAAAAATAACTCAGTGTTTGTTTCAAGTCTTTGTATTACAGATGCTATTTAGAAACTGCTCATCAAACTGCTGGGAGCTGTTACAGGCAAACAAATTTCTGTAATCCTTTTCCCTCCTGTTCAACACCTTGCCTGAAATACAGATTTCCCACTTTCATTTACATTCTCTCCAAAACTGCTCTGAATGACTGGTTTGCAAATGGTCCAACAGAAGAGTAATTCCCCCCCCGCACCGCCTTTTATACAATCTAAGTTTTTTTAATTTTTTTATCATAAGCTGATTTAGAGGAAAGTTTTGTATATTGCTTTTCATGAAATTTGATCTCTACATTTCAAAATAAAAAAAAATCACATGAAGACTCCAGCACATAGTGTGCAATTAATCATTCCAAAATGGCTGTTTAATTTTTAGTTTAACTGTATTACTTTTTATACACGTTTTTATTTTGGGTATGTCATTACTTTATCTAGCATCATACAAAGACAATCACAGTAGTTGCTATTATCCTTCAGTTTTACTTGATTTTCTAACTGCACTGTGATGTTGTAAAGGGCTACATAACATGTCTCAGATTCAAGAAAATTATAATGCAGCTTTCTTAATGGTCTTTTATTTTGAAAGACAGGACTATTCCTGGTTCCTGGACAAAACGTGTCTGTCTGAAAATGTAAAAGAAGCACTCCTTAGGAAATGTACATTTATCGTCTATCATTTTCACATGCTGTGCATTTTTATCAACAGATCAGAATTGAGCACACGTCATAAGATCTACATATGGTACTACAGTATAAATGACCAAACTTTACCCCTGACTGAAATAGATGTAAAATTGTCATTTGTAGGGTATATACTTCCATTTCATCTATCATTAACAAGGAAGTGTGGAGGCCACAGTGACTGGCCTCCACACTTCCTTGACCAAAATCCAATAGAGGATCTCTGGAACGTCATTTTTAGGTCCATCCAAAGCCACCAGGTTGCACCTCAGACTGTACAGGAGCTGAGAGATAGCCTGATCAGGATCTGGGAGGATATACCCCAGGACATCATCCATCATTTCATGAGGCAGCTGCCCCATTGTTGGTACAATGACATTTCAGCATCGGCCTACCCTGCAGCATCAGATATTCAGTCCCGCTTTCTCTGTGACTTCATATTTAGCCTCTGTGGCTTGGTCATTTTAATTTTCACCAAATGGTGGCATTCTTTTGTTCCCAACACATTACGCCTCCCATATCAGTATGTGTATCCAACATGATTTATTTTCTTCCCAACTGAGATCTGGTGTCAACATGAAACCTATTAGTCAGGCAATCTACCAATCTGCCCTGCATGGAAGAATGGCAACAAAGAAGCCATTGTTGAAAAATTCAACAGAAGTCCCCTTTAAGGTCATGTAGGGGACACAACAGACATGTGAAAGAAGTGTTTAGGGATGGAAGAGAGCAAAATTTGACTTTTTGACCGAGCCGTAAAATGTTGTGTGCAGCAGAAAAGTTGTACCACTGCAACATGGTGGTGGAAGCATTATGCTGTGTGGACACTGAATTGTGTTCAGCATTGATTGGAAGCTAGATGGAGCTAAATGCAAGGAAATCCTGGAGGAAAGCGACTTAGAAGACGACAATGGCATTAAACATGCAGCCAGAGTTTCAATGGATAGGTTAAATTAAAGCATATTTATGTGTTAGAATGGTCAAGTCAAAGTCCAGACATAGATCATATTGGGAATTTAGGCCTGGTCCAAAAAGATCTGCAGCTGGTTACTGCAATAAATCCTAATAAAATGCATTAACATTTGTAGTTACACTGTCAACTGTGACAAAGAAAAAGGTTTGCTGAATATGGAACCACCAAGTTCTTCATGGGTGGGTCTTTTTTTCAATCAATTTCATATCCAGACAACTGCTAGACACCCTTTTTTTGCCAATACATTAACATTTTTATTTTGTTTAATTTGAAAGTAAACATTTACACTAGTCACTAGTCATTTACACTGATCTGTAAGACTTAAGTAAAGGGTTTGAACGAGACTTGCTACCCATTTTTTCGGCATCCATCTTTCCCTGTCCTGACTCACTGAGGCCTGGACAAAGGAGTTCTTCCCTGCATAATGACCTGGTTCTTTCAACAGAAATCCTTAATAACTGGCACCAAATAACCCATTCACCACTTTTGCGAACAGAATTTTGCTTCTGATAATTTAGATGCCCTTTGCTAAGTACAATGTCATAATAGATAGAACTTGGCTGGTTAGTCGACTTGTTTGCAACATGTCATGTGGAGGCTTTTCTTGCTACAACATTGAAAGGTTTGTTAAATAAAATTCAGATAAAAAAATATTCTGCTTTGCTTTTGGGAAAGGTAATTACTGCAAAAAGCTTAATTTATTGAATTAATCAAAGAACTGCTTCTTAACACAATTGTGATCCTAACAAGATTATAGTAGCTTTGTTTAATTGTTTCATTCTGACAAACAGCAACAGACAGCTGTGAGACCTTGTAAGCACAGGTGTGAGCCTTCTTAACTTTTGGAAATTAATTTAATTAAGAAGACTTAAACTCCTGTCCAGCATCCCAAGGACTAGTATTGGCATTAGGATAAATCAGAAGTGAGATGCACGCAGGTGTGGCATCAATGACTGTCAATACTTATTTGAATGGAATACATTATATATTTATTTGTATTTTCCTAAAATGACTATAAAGCACTTAAAAAGTAGGTTTGTTGCATCATTGTCATTAATTCTATTCATTCAGAACTGAATTTACATCTTAGTCAGTCTAAAGGAAAAAAAAATTAGTTTAATTTCACTTTTGCCATAGTTAAGTCTAACCATCCCTTTTGTTGATGGGTTGTTGGATGTACTTGATAGTTGTATAACCAGAAGTGAATCCTTCCCATTGACTTTCTATGCTTCCAGCAGGCAGTCATGGTGTAGGTTTCTTACACTTTGAATAGGAGAAGCTAAGTCCATGTTTTTTTTAGTGATTATTTTTCCTTTTATTGTTTTGCAGGCCGAGCCGCTGTCTTATGTTGGACCAGGGGAATTAATAGGCATCGGAGTGCTTGCCTTTGTCATCATTTTCCTCCTCATACTCTTCATCGCCTTCAGGAAGAAAATCAAATTCCGGAAAGACTCTGACCCAGGTCCGGGGACTCAGGCTGCTCTGGGCATCTCGACTGTTTCCTCAGAAGCAAGCTACATGCTACACAAGACTGGAATGGGGATCGAGGGGATTGAGTTTAAAGCCGTGCGTGTGCCAGGCTCACAGGCGTCCACGGGGACTTATGGTGAGGTTGGAGGCTGCAGTGGAGGTCCTCCCCAGGTCATGGTGCGTCCTACTGCCCACTCAGTCCCTCCAGGAACCGACAGGACCACTTCCAGTGAAAGCAGTCAGGTGTGCATAAGTGTATATGGGCATGTCTAAGTCAAAATTATTTGTTTCCATATCACAACACAACCTTGGTTCTAGAGTTGTAGGTTTTTACTTTTTTTTTTTTAATAGAAAGAGAGCCTTTATTATTTTACTTATTTCTATATTTTACCTTTTTTAACCAGGAAACCTCCAAAGGTTAACATGTTAACGTCTAAGATTATCTTGTTACAAGCTAAAAGCATAACTTTATAAGAACTTTAAACCCTCACATAGTCTTAAAGGAGCTGGAAGCAGACAGAGCAGTCCCGAGGGAGCAGATTTGAGCCATGCAAGGAGGAACTTTGAGTGGACCTATTATATTTCAAATCTGAGTGTAACGTTGTTTAATTCACCTTACGAACCACCTTTATGCCATACAATAATGCACGTTGATGCTAAAAGGTAGTTTTATGCTTATCTACAACCAGCCTGAGATTAGAGCCATTTGAATAAAGTATGGGGTCATTTGCATAAAAGTGCTCCCTAGTTGCAGAACTATTCTCCATTGTAAAATTTTTCAAAAGGGCCTCATACACAACCTTGGGGGACTCCTTTAATGTGAGCTTGACATAACTGAAAAAAATACCGAAAAAAAATTACCACTTTAATGCTTTAATCAATATTTCCGTAATTTTATCAATCCAAGTAATATGACTGTCATTATTTACTTCCTTTTGACATTAAATAGGCTAAGTATTTTATACTAAAACCAGAGAAAAGATAAAGTTTTAGATTATGTCACTATTCGTACATTATACTTACAGACCCTTGAGACTGTTTTGATGATACTAATCATTCCCATAATACACTGCCCGTCTAGTTCATCCGTACATTTATCTGGAGAAAAATAATTTGGCTGAGACAAGGGTTACACAGGGTTTATAGCAGACATGCAGATAAGTCTGATCGTGACAAGGACTCAGAATGATACAGTTTTAAATAAGGTTTAACATATGGGTCAAGATCCAGAAGTGATTTCTGGACATCCTTGTTTTGGTTTCATGTACAATACAAACACACCTTAAGCCAAATGTTAATGCCAAAGGCACTAAAAAATCAGTTTGAGCCTCTGCAACAAGCCGGCCTTGACAATAGCTACATAAAGGTGTGCTTTAGCCGTAGACGTATTATTCCAAATGTTACAATGTTGAAGCATACACTTGGGCTTTGTAGAACTCCTTTTATTAATATAAGATATTCACTAATCAATTTTCACATCAAAACTTTAAAAGAACTTGAAAAAACTAATTGTAAGATTGCAAATGAGGCATTGTACTGTTCATTTACTTGCCTCTATGTTTTTTTTTTTTTTTTTCACTGAATATGTGCTGGGGAGTATATTACGTGTTGTGTTGTAACAGACAGTTTTAGGCCCATCAGCTTCTTTTGATGGTGCTATGCTTCTCTAATTAATTTCCATGTTATATGCTGGGAAACGTATTATTAAAATAGCTATTAGGAGAAACATGATGTTCCTGAGAAGGGTTGCACCAGTTTTACAGATGAATTACAGAAAAGTCTAATTGTGGCAGCGACTGAGAGTGATGGTGTTGTAGATGATGTAGGTAGTAGGGAGTGAAAAGGGTTTTGCTGTGTTCTTTTAGACACAATGGGGTATAGCAATAACTGAATAGGCTAATAGGAATAAAAAAGGTTGTATTGCAATCCATGTTGTATAATATTTTTAGATTTGGTGCCTTACAGCATAAGCGTTATAAGACATTGTCGTGGTAATCAAGCCTAGAGAAAAGATTCACATCTACACTTTATCAAAAATGCTTGTGGTTCACTCTTTCGCCTCAAATAAATCCTGTTATATTAAAGCCCATTAAATGATTCTAAATATCTGGGCTCTCTAGCAAGTAGGAAAAATTGTTCAAGCAGATCCAAAAGAGGTATTCCTCTGTTTGTGACCTTAAGCTCAGGGGCACTGAGTTTTTGCAGCAGGATTACCCTGGCAAGTCCAGGGTTATGACCTCTGAATGGACTAAAATGCAGTGATTCAATTGTCTTAGTAAAGCTCCAGACCTAAATTAGCGTGAGATGCTGTTGCATGACCAAACAGGCTGTTCGTGCTTAGTAGCCCTCCACTTAGACTTCATTAAACACTTCTAAACGGTTTAATGAAGGAAATTCAAAGAAGAGTGGGAGAGAATCTCCCCTCAGCTATGTAAGAAACAAACTGGTTGACAGTTACCAAAAAAAAAACAACACAGATGCAATTGTTTTGCCAAGTGTAACACAGTCAGTTATTGGGTGTAGAAGGCAATTACATTTTTAGATAGTGCCAGAATGGTTTGCATAGCTTTCTCTTAATAGGTGAGAATCATCCTTTAAAAATACACATGTTAATTTAGTCTGATTTTGTCTAATCTTTGATCTGAAAAACCTGTGATAAAAAAGAAAAAAGTTATTTTTTTTTTGTTCTTTTACATTGGGGCATTTAGTTTTTAAAGCAGGTTAATTTATCATCTTAAACAGCTGCAAAATATGGAAACTATTCAATAGAAGTGTCATCATTCTTAGGCGTTTAGGTTTTTGGATTTCTATTGTGTCTCTGTTGTCATCCTTTCCCTGTCATGTTCTCTAAGGTTTCCCATATTAGCCTGTTGTGTATTGTGTTCAGCTCTTGAGTTATTCTTGTGTTCTGTTCTTTGTACATGTTGAGTAATTTATGTTAAATTGCTGTTAGACAGTTCCCTTTGGTAAGATAGCTTCTTTGTGTCTCTGTTCAGCTCCAACTTTGTTAATTAGTCTTCTTCGGTCTCCCTACTTACTTTCTGCCTCAGCTGTTCCACATAATCCCTTGATTAACACCCCTGTTACTATCTTCTCTCTATTTCCGCCTTTATACCAATAACTGCTCCCCTTGTTTTACCTGGGAGCTCTCTCCATTTTATTATTAAAGTTGTTCAGTTCCACAAGTCTGCTGTTTCCACTCGGGTCCGTCAAGAACCAGCAAACATGACAGAAGAATCCAACCAATTGGACCCAAAAAATTCCTTTTCTGATAAAGGCTGCAATAGCTTTACACACTGACTGCAGGTATATTGCAGCACAGTGGCCCACGCTGGTAGACCCCGGGAGCGTTTAATAGCGGCAACTGATGGTGTGCATCAGCTAGATCTGGATTCTGCTTCATCCTCCTCAGGGCTTGGATGATCTGTTGGAGGAAGCTCAGTGGAACTACCAAGGAGCATGGTTGTAGATCCTACAACAGTCACCACCACCTCAGTCACAGCTCCAATGTTCTCCACCGCCACCTGTCTGGACGTCTCTTGCCGTTTAGTCCTCTGCTTGCTACAGGCAGCCTCGTCATCTAGATGCTCCCGCTCCTGCCCCGGAGGATCTGACTGATGTTCCTCCCTGCCCTGTCACTGACACGAGGGTGTCAGTCCAAAACCCCCACTCCTGTTTCAGAGGTTCTGGTTGACACATTAACTCCTTTCCTAGCATCACCTGCTGCTTCTCCAGCACTTTTCTGCTTTCCAGCAGCAATGGGCCCTACATCCACAGCTGCAGTTTCATACAACTTACTCAGCCTATCTGTCAGCTTCTGAGTCTGCTGTTTGTCCCCCTAATACGCCAGAGCCCACTAGTAGCCTCAGGCTGCTGCCACCTCAGAGTGTCAGACCGCACTTCTAGCCTTAGGCTGCCACCTCCTCTCAGCACCAGGGCCCTAGACCTTCCTCAGTGCTCCTAAGCATCAGCCTCTCTTCATTGCATAGCCAGGCTTCTCCAGCACCTCCTGCTTCTTCTTCAACATCTGTCAGCGGTCTGCAGCATAGTGCAGTTTCCAGATCTGTGCCATTTTCATCATCCGCTTTGTCATCATTCTTGTCATCTACACCTCCTTCATCATCATCTTCTGCACCTCCTGCTCTGTTATCATTATCAATGCCATCTTCACATCCTGTTTTGCAATTTACGGCTCCAATTAAGCCTCATGTGGCTGATCCTGAGTTCTCTGAGGGGTTCGACAACAACCCACCACATGTTCCTGATCCCAAGTTCTCAAACAAAGGGATCTAGGTGGGCTCCCTACTGTCTTCTGAGCCTGAGTTCTCCACATAGATCCCTGATTAACAGACCTGAATTCTGTCATTCTCCACTTTTGCATCATTATATAAGATCACTGGTTGTCATCGTTCATTGCTGGATTCTTCCATTAAACTGCTATATAAAACTGCCACTTGCTCATTTTACATCCCATCCTTTATTCCAATACCAATTCTTCCTGTTACCTGTAAGTTATCATCATTTTATTATCAAAGTTTTTCAGTTCCACAAGTGTGCTGTCTGCACTTGGGTCATTCACTAACCGGCAAATATGAAAAAAAGGATGTTTTTTTAGCAGAGAAAAAAATGTACGTTAAGCAGATTCAAAAAGTACATTATTTATGCTCATTCTAACTAAAACATGTGTGACTGTAAACTGTTCCTTAGTATTTTCTGCATAATGTCTCTACAGATGAGCACCTTCCTCTCAGACATGTCTAATGTCCGGGGTATGGCTAACAGGAGAGGCATTGCAGTGTGCAGCGTGGCACCCAATCTCCCCTCGGCATCGGCCCATCGCCCAGAGCACAATCCAGCCCACAAAGTGTCATGGGAGGGCAAAGAAACCAGAGAGAAAGGCCTGGAGAGGCACAGAGACGAGAGGGAGGAAGAGTGGGGGCAGAGGGCTTTTGAGCTGGAGAGGACCCAGAGGGATATCAGTCCGCAGGGTAAGACTGTGGCATCCTGCACGCACAGATGCCCACACTCGCATAAACACACGCCTTCCGATCACAAAAGGTAAAAGAGTACACAAGCCGTGAACTCATTGTGCTACCACCACATCACCATTTTCACTGCAAGAGCTTATTTCACAGTGATGTGTGCCTTTTGATCACAGAACATCAAAGAAAACGACCCTGAGTAGGCAAGAGTGCTTAAAACGTCATATTTTTTTTTAATTTTTGCTTTCCCTTCATTTCACTGTTCTGTTGACTTTCCTTGGAGCAATAAATGATAATTTAACCCTCAGTGCCATTCCTCAAATTGCCAATTATGTCATATTGGATCTGCCTGACGTCCCTAACATCTTACATGCACTTGTGTACGAATGGACAGAGTAATCAGGCAGAACTGATGCCTTATGTTCTTGCCCTAATTTTCCTTATAAAAGTAAAGTCCAAAATCAAAGTCCCTGGAATATGTCTGTATGAAATAATCCCAACCTTTCCCCCCAATCTATTTTTTTTTTTCTTTTTGGCATCCGCGCTTCAAGGGCTTTTTGTCAGCTCAGATGTCTAGAACGTGAAGGGGAGCAGTGAGACATTGTCAGATAGTTCCATTTCAGAGTGATATTTAGCTGCCAACCCTGTCAACAGAACTGCAGTTCAGTTTGTTCTCTGTCAATGAAATTATCTGTCTGTATTTCAGAGCAAAGGTGGATGTCAGATATTTTTCGATTCTTCGTCCGGGCAGTTGTTTGAATAATAAGGCTTCAAGCTGGAACTTCCTGCTCATTAATTATTGATTTCATCCTGTGAGAATAGGAAATAAGTTGTTTTATTTGTTTATTCCCCTGCTGAGCGTATGCAGGGAAAATAAAGAATTGCACAAATAGTCTACAGACACAGCAGGGTCTATTAATTAAAATGCGATTGAGATAAATGGCAAACTAACACCCAGACTACTGCGTTAATGACTAGTCTAAAGTGCTACTAATCTATTTAAAACTCTTTAGTTACTTGTTAATGCCACACAGACCGGAAACTACAAACAATAATTAAAGCTGTAGAACAGCTTATTATTCAACAGATAGAAATACACAAAACAGGTGCATCTCTATCAATTGAAATAGGATGGTAAAGTTCATTCATTTCAGTAATTTGATTCCAAAAATGTAAACAGATTCATTGCACACAGAGTGACATGTTTCAAGTTTGTATTCCTGTTCACATTATGATTATGGCTTACAGGAAAATATAGTTTCTCAAAAATCGGAATACAACATAAGACCAATAAAAAATTATTTCTATTACAGAATGTCGGCCTTCTGAAAAGTATGTCCATACACTGTATATATCACCAAGCTAGAACATTTTTCATTAGTAATAGAAAAGAATAAGAATAATCCTAAACTTATTTTCTGACTTTGGATCATAGTTCTGTTTAGCCATCCATTCCCTCAGCTCTCAGCAATAAATACTTCATACTATTCTTTATTAATAAAAATTGTTCTAATAAAAAAATATTATTTTTAAATTACTGGTATTCAGCTTCGTTCTCACTAACGGAGTGAGCACTGGACATAACTGATCAACATGATCAGTGTTTGGGCTCTTCTGATTCAGTGGCGCTTTCTGAGTGTTTAGTTATGATGAATCTGTCCTTAGTAAATGGCACCAAAGGCTTTTAAGATAGTGGTAATCAAACCATCACTTAAACTTTTTCTTGCTCAAGATGGCTTAGTAAATTACAAACCTATACAGCATCTAATCTTTCTTTTGTTATATACATTTTTTGAGAAAATAGTTGCTAATCAAGTGTGTGAACATTTACACAGTAATGATCTGTTTGATGACGTTGAGTCAGGTTCTGGAGCTCATCATAGCACTGAAACAGCTCTGGTGAAAGTGATCAGATATTCTCACGACCTCAGATAATGAACTTGTGTCAGTACTGGTCCTGTTAGAGCTCAGTGCTGCATTCAATATAGTCGATCACAATAATCTATTAGAAAGGCTTGAACATGCTGTAGGGATTAAGGCAACAGCACTAGGCTGGTTGAAATCCTATTTGTCTGACAGGTTCCAGTTTGTTTATGTAAATGATACATCTTCTTCAAAAAAGAAGGTGTAAAGGGGTAATTCTCTTTACTACCATATTTTTCAGACTATAAATTGCTCCTGAATATAAGTGGCATAAGTCAAAAAATGCATCTTAAATAGGAAAAAAAAGAACATACAGTATATAAGTCACACTGGCCTATACACATTTTTTTAGACATTTATTTCACACAATCCCAAGATAAAAACTGACATTTAATCTGGTAAACCAATTTATTGAATTACACAGCTGTATCCACACAAAAAAAGAGAAACTTGGTGCTATTTATGACCAGGACATGCCATTTAAATCTCATGTTAAAAATAATTTTAGAGTTTGCTTCTTTCGTCAGTGGAATATTGCCAAAATCAGAAATATTTTGTCCAGGAGTGATGCTGAAAAACTAGTCCATGCATTTGTTACTTTAAGGATGGACTATTGTAATTCTTTACTATCAGGAAGTCCACAAAATGCAGTTTGAAGCCTTCAGGTGATCCAAAATGCTGCAGCAAGAATTCTGATGAAAATCAAAAAGGGAGATCATATTTCTCTTGTTTTAGCTTCCATTCACTGACTTCCTGTTAAAATTTTTTTTTAAAAATTCTCCTTCTCACGTATAAAGCCCTTAGTAATCAAGCTCCATCCTATATCAAAGATCTAATAGTATGTTATGTTCCTAACAGAACATTTCGCTCTCAGACTACAAGTCTACTGGTAAGTCCTGGAGGTTCTAAATGTAGAATGGGAGGCAGATCTTTTAGTTATTAGTGTCCTCTCCTGTGGAACCAACTTTTAGTTTTAGTCCATGAAGCAGACACCCGGTCTATTTTAGACTAGGCTTAAAACTTACAACTGATCTTGTTTGCTAACTGGGGTCAGCTGGAATGTATATAGGTCTACTTGACGTACAGTCTGTTAGCTTCAATTGAATATACTTTTTTTCAAGTGAATTGAGACATTTTTTGTATACTATATAAAACTGAATTGAACTGAAAATAACATAATTTGTCAAGGCTCCTGTTGCATGATTTACTGCATCACGGCAGCGTGACAGGAGGCAAAAAGCTTGTGGCTCTCCTGAGGTGTTAAAAATTGCCTAGCTTGCAATAATACTGGCTCTCAGCACCTCCATAATGTTTGCACTAGTGTCTCTCATCTTCATCATACTTCACAGATTGTCTGTGGTTTCTTGTTCATACAGATTTGCTGGCCAACCAGTACAGGGGTATAGGTACTTTTGGCAGTGTTGTCAAATTCAGCTGGAAAATGAAATCAGCATCCCCAAAGCGCTTGTCAAAAGATCAAATCATGAAGTAGTCCACTCTGCTGGTAGACAGCTGCTCTGGCATTCAGAAAACGCATTGAAGCAACAGCAGTAGATGACATTGGCTCCCAGATCATCACAGACTTTGGAAACGTTACTCTGAACCTCAAGCAATTTGCAATGCCTTTCACTGTTCCTCCAGACTCTGTTCCAGATTTCCAAATTAAATACATTTTTTTTCCATGTGAAAAGAGGACTTTGACCACATAAGAATAATTCAGTCCGTTTTTCTCCTTAGCCCAGGTAAAACTATTCTGACATTGGTTCAGGAGTGGCTAAAATCAAGGAATCCAGCAGGTGTACCCCTGTGCTGAATATGCTTGTGACGGTTCTTTAAAACCAGTGAATATCGCCAAAAAGTTTTGAATTTGTTTTGCTTCAAAATGCTCTCAAGGCTGCAGTTATTTGCTTTCCTTTTGTACCTTATTATATAACACCTTTTCTTTCTACTTAACTTTCCATTACCGTGGCAGAGACCTCTTGTGGAGTTAATGAATGCCTGCTTGACAACTGTCAAGTTTCAGCCTTCCCCATGATTATACAGGCCATCCTGTTAGTTTTCAGTATTGAAAATCCTATTTTGGTCATATTTATTTTTTGAATTTTCTGAGAAAAATTACAAGAAAAAAATGTCAAAATTTTGACCCTGCTTTTAATGAATAGTTTTTACGTTTAGAATTGGATGACTCAATTGTATTAACTTTTGAACAATATTTTAATTAATTAAGGTCCACCCATTATAATTCCAACATTCTCCTTTGTGGATAAATACAATGAATTCAGTTAATTCACATTTGGAAAATAAATTGGGGTCCCACGTTGCTAAGGTTTTGGCAGACAAAAACAGGATTTTTTTTTATAAATATAAACTCATAAAGTTGAGTTTCAGTTTGGTTGAAATGCCACAACTATTACCCCAGTAATTACATAACGGCTTACAGAAAGCAATTTTTGAGAAATATATTTATTGTTGAAAGGAATCAGGACTAAAACTGTTAGGGCTTTGTGAGAATACATGTTTTAATTTAAAATGTTATTAACTATTGTAAACAAAAGAGAGGGCAAAGATTAATGGGAATGTTTAAAAGCAGCCAAGTTGCAAATCTTCCCTAATAAATTAATCATGCTAACATTCCATTTATTGCAGATAAATTAAATGTGAAATTTTGGAACCAGACACTTCATTAAATATTATTTTTACATTTGAGCTTTAAAGGGGACTTAAATAGTTTGAGTAAAGAGGACATTCTAAGGCGTGTGTTAGTAGGTGGATTAAAGAAAACTTATTTGTTGTTTCATACTTTGGCAAAAGGGAACTTATGCAATGGCACACTAATGATGGACCAAGGCAACATAAAAGGATGGGGATGAGAATTTACCTTTTTACTAAAGCTGATTGTTGGTAGAATCCTCTTATTTTAAATCAGAACAGATGCAGCTCCACTGGCTGTCTTATTCCTTTTTGACTGATGGTGCTGTCTTACTGAGCACATTCCCAAAGGAGCATTACTAGCTCCATAAACGGTGGACCATGAATACATAGCGTGGCTCTAGAAAGCTGAGGGTGATGTCCAGGCATCATTCACCTCATGGCTGTAAATAGAAGGGCAAACCCTAAACGGCATAAAGATTGATTAGTCTTTAATAATCTGAAGAGAAAATCTGCCATAGAGATGAAATGCACAATGCAGGATCTCATTGACTTTAAAAAATTGGCTTTTTTGTTTTCAGAATTGGCTTAAAAAAGGAATAATATATATATATATATATATATATATATATATATATATATATATATATATATATATATATATAAACAAAAACATTCACTTAATAAATAAATATCTAGGGTTCAACTGACAGCTTCAACAGCTGCAGACTAAAAAAAAGTTACATTTCTTACTTAGTTTTAGATTGTATGTTACAATGCAAAAAAAAAAAAAAAGAAAAATCACAATTCGTTACTGTTTTAGGAATATACACAAGTGTATACCAAACAGTTCTAAAACTACAGTTACCAGTTGTATTAAAACATTGTTTGAATGATTGCCTTGAAATGGTTGCAGAAATGTAGCAGAGTGTTTCCTTTTTTCTCCCCAAAATGGAGACTTCAGTTCCCGAGTATTATTGATATTATTCAACCTCACAGGTTAAATCATTTCAATAATCCAATAATAATGATTAATAATATTCATTTCAATAATCCAAATTAAACACACAATGATGACTTTAAGGATCCACAGCACCTATTTCACTATATTTCTTCTATTTAAGACTAGTTAAAAATAGTTTTAATAAAGCAATGTGACTTTACCTCAAGACCCAACTTGCTGTCAACTTAGTGTCTGGGTCTAAACCTTAGGCTACTATCAGCCCCGCCCTGATGTGATATGATCTCTTCGAGGGAATCTCACTAACTTTGCCTGCAAACTGAATTCTAGCGGAATAAATGCATTCATTTATTTTGTTTCAATTGTTCTACATTTTATTCCAACTGTTTTTTATTTGCTTTTGGTCTATTTTTTCCCCTATGTTTTAATCATGTAAAGCACTCTGCGATGTCCTTGTACTGAAATGTGCTATGCAAATAAAGTTGCCTTTCCTTGCCTTTAAAAAAGCTCAACAATCTGATAAACTAGGTGGGCTCTGATCTGGGGACCCTTCTAGAATCTCTAGAGATGACTTTTCAAAGAAGGATTCTTTACAAAATGCTGAAAATTATGGACAACCCTAAGAATCCTCTTCATCAGACTGTTGTACAACAACAGTGTCTTCAGTCAGAGGCCTGTCCAGAGCCGCTGTAAGACAAACCGCTACAAGATATCCTTCTTGCCTGCACCCATCACCATCTACAAAAACCTGCGGAAAAAATCCCCATGAATTACACCAAAATTGAATTTCCCTTTGGTGGCTATTAAAGTGTTTTTGAATTGAATTGAATCACTATTTTTTTTTAGTTCCTTCTACATAAAAGATATTATTGCTTATTGTTCCTTTAATCACATAGGCAAAGTTGCAACTTTTTAATTCTATGCAGTTTTAGTCTGCAAAAAAGATCAGTTTTTGGAACCTTGAGTTCCGTTCCTTCTGCCTTTCCCATCCCTCTTACATTTGAAATAATTATGTGAAACCAGGCATTATATTGCTTTGAAATTAGAGCACCTGGAAGAGCAATGTACCTGTCTCTGCCTGGGTTCAACAGACCGTGTTGCAGACAGGTTTAACAGCCACATGCCAACTCATTGCAACACCCAAGTACCTGCTGTGCCCTTTCGAGACTTGTCTGACAGACAGTCACTCAGAAGCAAGCCGGGGCTTTGAGTAGATACAGCCTTCTAAATAACTGCAAAGAAAAGCGGCATCAGGGATCACGCTGATTTGTAAGCATCCGTTTCTTTGAAAAGCACCTCTGTCGACATGCACGTCAAAGGTGACCAAAAGAATCTGGTAGATTTCTCCACATGAAATTTAAGTTGACTCGCCTTCCCACATAAAGTGTCAGGTTTAGGTCTTGAAGAAAGAGCTTTGGCCTCTACTTTGCATCCACGTTTTTCAAAACTTGGGTGCTCAAGCTTTCCTCTCAGTCCTGATTCATCACCTTATCCGTCAGTTAATTAATATTTTAAGGAATCTCTTCCCTTTGAAATGTTTTTTTTTTTTTCAATCTTGCTCTGAAGAGAAACAGATGAACAAATATGCTGGATATCAGCTTAATACCTATCGTTGTTCCAGATGGCAGTAAAATGAGCACACAAACTAAAAGTGCTTCATTTCAGAGGTAGCTCTCTCAACAAAAGACTCACAGATAAAGCAGGCACTGCAAACCCAAATTAAATTGTTTATCAAAATGTATTCAGAAGTGAATGAATGATCCTGTCAGGCTGTCCGCTTTCCATCCAGAGCTGGCTACATGGAAATTGGATTTTTAGTTAGGTGGAAATATTTTTTTTTTTTATCTGACGCTTAAGACAAAAGGAGCATTCTCAGTCAGATCCATTCTTTCCAGACTCTTCTTCCATGGCTCAATCCGAATACCCTTATAGAGCAGGAAGTGTGTCAACGGTCGAAATGATTAGTGCCATCTGCATAGTGCAGTTAGTAAAGAAGAAGGTAGGAAAAGTAGCCTGTATGCTCCCTCCCACGGCTAGTTTTACCTAGGAACCCCGTGACGTCGGCAAGTCAACAAAAATGTCCAAAGAGAACATATCGCATACTCTGTAGTTAATTTTCTGACAGCTGTAGGCCTGGATTTGACCCGCATCATCCATGTGCGTTTCTGTCAGGTAATGACGTCAGAGTTAAAGGCTGTCAATCAGCACAGCAGTCTAAAGCTCCCTTCCTGCACACGACAGAGTTCTTACTGTTGACCACATGAAAGGTCAAGAAACAGGAGCTAGAAGCAGGAGCCAGAAGCTATTATTATGGGTATTCGGATGGAGCCCATCAATATGAAACGTTGACTATTTTCATACATCTCTTATAGTCATCTTCTATGAAAAAGCCTCTGTTTCTTCTCAACCTCAGAGTATCTTTACTGGATTTTTTCGATGTCTCCCTGCATTGATCTTAATTTTTCTGACATAATCAGGTCCTCAGTCATCTGTTGGCTCTAAAACAAAAGGGGGGGGGGATTGGCTTGTAAGTGACCCTGCACATAAAAAATATACATCTGTATGCTACACTTTTTACATTGTTCTCAAAAGAGGATTTCTTAAATCTACAAAGCTCAGTTTTTTTTGTAATTACTTGGTTCAAATACACATAGAAATTATGTGATTGATTTGTTTCACTAAATGATGTAAGTCTAAAGCTTAATGTGTCCAGTGCTATTTAATCATATAAATACAAAGTTAAATGTTTCAATAGTATATATTTTTTACATAATTTTCATTATAATTCATATGATTTTAATATAATTTCTATGATTATAATTTCATTTCTGATTTATATGATTTATATTTGTATTGTATGTTCCAGAGCTGGTGGAGGAAGAAGTGGCATGTCTCTCAGACTCCACCTCTGAAGAGCGCTCCCTCAGTTCCTACACCTCTGAGTCGGTTGATGACAATGGTAGGAATAGATGGCTGAAACCACTTGACAGCACATTGGGCCTCTCAGTGGTTCATTATTGACTGTAGGTGATACTGTAAAAAAGTACTTGTCCCATACAGGTTGCTTGTGGTTTGTGGTGTTTCAGATCATGACACAAATCTTAGAACCACACAAAGATAACTGGAGCTAAAACTAAACATAATTTCTAAATGATTAAAAAACAATTCTGGTAATACAGGAAAATAAAGACTATCCAAAACAACAAGGCCCTATTATGAATTAACTATGCTAACCCACATTTATTTGATATCGGTGCTAGCTGCACCCAGGCCTTATTACTGCCAGATGTGTACGATCAAGAAATCACTTAAAAAGAACCAGTCTGGCAGTATAAATTGAGCTAAATGATCTCAAAAAGCAACACATCATGCCCCGATCTAAAGAAATGACAAAACAGTTAAGAAACCAATCCATTCACTAATATCAGCCCATCAATGATCTCAAAACCAATTCCATTGGTTAGGAATCCTAAACCCACAGTGGTAGCCATCAACATCTAATAGAGAAAATGTGGAACTGTAGTGAACCTTCAGGTGTTGCGACCAGCTACAATTACTCCAAGAGCACATTGACAACTCATTCAGGAGGTCACACAAGAACCCAGAACTGCATCTGAAGCACTACAGCCTTCACTTGCTCCACTTCTGACATATTTTACACTGTTCCTGGTCTGTGTTCCCTTGGAGACCCATCACCTTTATTTTCCTAAACTTGCTTTAGCTGGATAAGCTAACTTTATATAGCATGAGTGGATTTATTATGTGTAGCAATGTAGTATTTAAGAGGTCTTGTAGAATAATTTGGTATTTTGCTTCAGAATTTATATGCACGACCACAAGATCTTGTGTTATCTCAAATTTAACATTATTATTTATTGTATGAGCCAATTTTGTTTAACACAAGCCTATTGTAAACGTACTGGGGGGCGGGGGGTTGACTTTAACAACACTTGACTAACTGCAGTAAATTAAAATGTATACAAAAAAAATCTGATTAGTGTGCATGTTTCTTGGGTTGTATCCGAACTGTATTGCACACATCAAGTGTCTGTTGTGTCTTTTATCCCAATAAAGTAAATTTATGTTTATTTACTCATTTTATTAGCTATGTATAGGTTGGTCGATGCTGTCCTTCCTGTCTAATCTGAGCAGCTGTATTAAAAACAAGCTGCTTTCCTTATTGAGCGCCCAAAAGCCCACACACTCAGAAAGAAATTGTATTCATATATATATATATATATATATATATATATATATATATATATATATATATATATATATATATATATATATATATATGCACATGTGCATGTGTATGTACTTATGTATGTATATACTTGGGTGTATTAAAGAGTAACACGTTCCCACCTTGTCTTTTCAACATGTGCTCCTACGGCCTCAATTGCATTCTTATATATTTCAGCAACATATAATGAAGACGCACTGACGTTTCTTTTCTTCTGTTTTTCTTTGTGTTTCCCTTCTAGCATCCATAGTCACAGTCATACGTCTAGTCAATGATGCTGTTGATGATATTGAAAGTGAAGGTATGAAAGCACGTCTACTTTTAACTCCTCTTTCTCTTTTGTGCCTCTGTTCTGATGCCAAACTCTTTGTTCAGTGGTACAGCAAAAATATACTGTGCACATAATTCAGCCCAGGCAGGGCACTTGAATCCCCATTCTTATTAAGAATAAAACATCCTGCTTAGATTTTCAATATTTTTTGTCAGTTTCTGACACCATGTCTCTCTCCACTTCAATTTTCCCTCTTTGGTTCCTGTGCTGTTTGTCTCCGGCTTTCTCTGACTTTGCCTTCCTCTCTCCCTTTGAAGTGTCAAACATGGACAAAGAGCAGCAGTGGAACAGCCCGGGTGAGTGAGACGCAAAACAGCTGAAAAACATGTTATTAAAGACCCTTCCCCCCCGACTTCCCTTGCCGAGCCGTTATCCTAACCATGACCTGTTGTGTTCTTTACATTATTATCATTAATGCATTTGGTGCACCTGATATAATACAGATTAGCAGATTCTGTTAATGCCAATATAAAAAAAAATATTTTATAGCTCATAATTTAAATGTAAAAGAGCATTTCAAGAGGCCTGGTAGCGTAACAAACTGTATGATGTGTTCTGATTGCTGGTTCTCATTGAATTAGAATATCATGGCAGAGATAATATAATGTAATGTAATTTAATTGAACAAGTACAACTCCTATACTACATAGATTCACACAAAGTGCTATATTTCAATTGTTTTGTGGATGATCATGGCTTACAGCTAATCAAAAACAGAAAGATATATTTTTTTTAATTTAGAACATTACATAAGTTACACAAATGTCAGCTTTCTGAAAACTATGCCCATTTACTGTCCTGCATATGAAATTAATACTGGGTCGTACTTCCCTTTGTGTGAATTACTGCCTTTATTCTTTTGTATGACGTCTGTCATCTTTTTTCTATTTTTTAATTGAGACTTTGCTCCAGTATCTTTGGTATGTGTTTTGACAGTGGGTTACAGATGATTGGCAACTGGTATCAAAACATTAACGAATTTTCAACAACTGCAGTCATGTTTTAGTAATCCTAGAGATTACTTTATTGGCTTTTTCCAGATTTGTCATTTTGTTCTATCAAAATGTTTGAAATTTCCAACAACAACTATGTATAATGATTTGGAGAAACCTCTTATGAAACAAAAAGATAGAACTCATTGAATTTCCGCTTATGATTCATTACTGTATGCTCAGAGTGCCGGTACACTGAAAACTATATAGAAATGGGAGGGAGAGCTAAATATAATATATTGGGGATGACTGGAAAGAATCCATTAGTATTGTTATGTCTACTTTTACCTGGAACTGCTTGTGAGAAACTCAGTACAAAATTGTGCATCGTCTAAATATAACTTCTAATGTTTTGCATAAGATCAGACCTCATGTCTCCCCTTTATTTATCATACGTCAAAAAGATATTGCTGCCTTCTGCCATTATTTCTGGCAATGTAAATAATTAAAAGGTTCTTCCATATCTGAAGAACTGAGCAACATTTTAAGAACTGGATCAAAAGGGTCCCTGGATTTTTCTTTTATTCTTTGTTTGCCTTCGGCAGAAACAGCTTTTGTGGTGTAAACTATGCAATAAATTATTGTTGCTCTCTCAGAAATGTATTATTTACTGGATCAAGGATAAACCTCTCACTTTCACTTTATGATCTAGGGAGCTGTTTAGGCTTATAATAATAATAACAATAATAATAATAATAATAATAATAATAATAATAATAATAGAACTAACTTATGTTGCACTTTTGTAAACACTCAAAAATCCTTTACACAATCATTTAAAAACACATAAGTGATCAATTACATACTACAGAAAACCAAGTTTAAATTGGTGGGTTTTGAGATGTGATTTAAAGTTCTGTAATGAGTTCCTGATAGTTTGGGGCAGTGAGTTCCAAAGGGTTGGGGGCAGCGTCAGCGAAGGCTCAATCCCCCAAGGTAGGGTGTTTGGTGTGGGTAATGGGTGTGAGGAGGTTGGTGTCTGCAGAGCGGAGGGAGCGGGAGGGGCGGTGGGGTTTCACAAGGTCAGTTAGATATGGAGGGACCATATTATGAAGGGACTTGTAGGTGAGGAGAAGAAGCTTGTACTGCATGCGGTATTGGACAGGAAGCCAGTGAAGCTGTTGGAGGAC
Source organism: Fundulus heteroclitus (assembly GCF_011125445.2). Taxonomy (NCBI): domain Eukaryota; kingdom Metazoa; phylum Chordata; class Actinopteri; order Cyprinodontiformes; family Fundulidae; genus Fundulus; species Fundulus heteroclitus. Next base: position 19,699,887 of record NC_046371.1, read on the forward strand.
CGGGGTGATGTGATCTCCAGACCAGGTGCGGGTGAGTAGGCTGGCGGCAGAGTTCTTTATGTATTGTAATTTTTGGAGATGAGGGGAGGGAAGACCGTAGAGGAGGCTATTGCAGTAGTTGAGTCTGAAGGTGATGAAGGCATATATGAAGATTTCAGCTGCAGACTGGGAGAAGGATGTACAGGGACGGGCAATGTTGCATAGGTGGAAGAAAGACGTTTTGGTCATATGGCTGATATGTGTATGAAATGAGGGAAGTGGGAAGAGTCCAGGATGACGCCAAGGTTACAAACGGAGGAGGTGGGGGAGACATCGTGACCGTCAAAAGTAAGCCTGAAGTTTTGAACAGAGGGGGAGGGGTGATTTGGGACTGGTGATGAGGAGTTCTGTTTTGTTGCTGTTGAGTTTTAGAAAATTATAGTCCATCCAGGTTTTAATTTTTGAGATGCAGTAGGTGATAGTGGAGAGAATGGCTTGGGGTGACTGATTTTGTAGATATGTAAAGTCGAGTGTCATCAACATAACAGTGAAAATAGAGTCTGTGATGCCAAATAATCTGTCCAAGGGGTAACATGTGAATAATGAAGAGGAGGGGCCCCAATACCGAACCTTGGAGAGCAACATGAGTGGCGAGGGAGTTATTCTACATAATCTTGTTAATAAAAAACAAAATGGCAATGGTCGGAGAGGTAGGAGATAAACCAAAGGAGTGCTGTACCCGAGATGCCAATGGACTGAAGACGGTGGAGAACAATGTTGTCATCTATTGTATTGAAAGCGTCGGAGAGGTCAAGAAGAAGAAGGATGGATATGGAACCAGAGTCCGCGACAAGGAAGAAGTCATTGGTGACTCTAAGCAGAGCAGTGTATGTGCTGTGGTGGGTGCAGAATCCAGATTGAAAAGTTTCAAACAGTTGGGAGGCGTGAAGATGTTAGTTGAGTTGGGAGATAACTGAGCGTTCCAGGATGTTTGTGGCTAACAGAAGATTTGAGATGGGTCTGAAGTTGTGAAGGTGATCAGGATTGAGGCCAGTTTTTTTTTAGTAGAGGTGTAATGGTGGCAAGTTTCAATGGGGAACCGATAAGGGAAGTGTTTATGATATGAGTTATGAGATGGACAAGGGTGAGAATACAGGTTTTAAGGAGGGGAGATGGAATGTCAAAATTCCAATGTCAAAATGACAGGATGAAAATTTCATGTCTATGTAATGTTTGGTAGTGTCTGAGAGGGACAGGGGAGAGAAAGAGTGCACATCATGCTGGAAAGTGAAGCTGAGGGATGTAAGAGAGAAAACTGTAGGCACCAGTGGAGACGTGGAGGAGGTGGATGTCAGCGAGCTGTGAATGGTTTGTATTTTTGTATGAAAAGATGTCAGGACGTTATGGCAGTGTTCTATTGTGAATGTAGAGGTAATGTTATCTTGTGGTTTGGTGAGTTTTGTAAATGTATAAAATAGAGTGGAGGGTTTGAGGAATTAGAATGGATAAAGTCCACGTAGAATTTAGAGTGGGCAGATTTGAGTGCTGAGTTGTAAGTGTTGACGAAACGTTTGTAAGCTTGGGCATGGGCCGTGAGACCTGTTTTTTTTATGGAGACGCTCACATTTTGGGTGATTCTTTTTTGAGTTCATGAAGTTCAGGGGTGTACCATGGGGCTGAGGTGGAGAAAGAGATTGTAGATGTTTTAAGAGGGGCTAACTTATTAAGACAGGAGGAGGGAGTGTGGGGAAGAGGGGAGCTAGAGATTGCAGTGGAGGAAGAGGAAGAGAGTGAGTCAGGAGAGAGTGACTTTAGCTTTCGGAAGGTTATTGTCTGTGTTTGTTTGGCCGGGGGGGTGGTAATGTCCAAGGTAGTTGCCAGATGGTGAGAAATGGAAAGAAAATGGTTTGTTCCTTGATGTCTGGTCTATCCTGCTTTTGCCACATGATTTGTTCTAACTGTTGAGCAGGGGTCGGTAGTTTTTTAGGGTGCTCCCAGGTAATTGGTAGTTAAGTGCAGAGGATGAGAGTTGTTTTGTTTTTTTTACTTGTGGGTGACTGGATCTTAAATCTTTTTTTATTTGTTGCTGGGTTATTTTACCCATCTTTGTATAAATGATCCTAATATTGACTTATTTTGTACTGACAATTAATTAAAAATCATATAAACAATGATACAGGGATGAGTTGTAGGTCAAGGCTTTATTTCCTTTTCCATTTAAATGTTATATCTATCCATCCATACATCCATCCATCCATTCATCCATCAAATCCATTAATCAACTTCATTACTGTCTGGTTTTTCCAAGTTCTGTATTCAGAGCTGTACCCCTCTAGAAATTTACTATTATTTAGTCTAAATGTATAGTAAAGTTTTGCATTGATACCTTACTTTTTGGTTAAAAATATTAAAACACAGGAACTTTTAGTCTGGAAAATATTATATTTTTACATGAAAAATGTCCAAGTAGCTCTATCTCCACCCTTCCTTGAGACTGTGGCTGCTTATTTTCCAAATTAAATGTTACATTTACTTTCATAATTTTTGGACTTGAGCAACGCTTCAGGGCTTTTCCATCTTAGCCCAGGTAAGACGCTTCTTGTCTGTGTTCCAGGAGTCGCTTAAAACAAGAATCTGAGAGAGTTACCGCATATCCTGGATACATATATGTGTTGTGGCTATTTAAGCACTACCTTCAATCACAATACCCTAGAATCCTACCTAGATCGGCCTTCCCAATCCTCCCAAAATCTGTTTGCGCATCTTTTTTGACCTTTCGTGCCTCCCTGTGTGGGAAAACTATTAGGTCAGCAGTCTTCTCAATGATTGTCTCTAGGCCATAAAATGTCCCTAACAGAACATTTGTGTATTATAAATCCTCTGTTTCAACCTTTTGATGACATTCCAATTCATTAAGTTAAACCTATAATATATATATATATATCTATATAGATATATATATATCTATATATATATATATATATATTTAAAACTGGGAAAAAGAAAAAAAAAATGTCACGTCATTATTGCTTTTTGTTTCAGTCGGCTGTAAACCATGAAAAAGTACTAGCCTTCCAATCTAAAGCTCCCTCTCATCTCACCAAAACAGCTCAACCCATCTTCCCTTGCACATGGAGTTCTTGACATTTCCAGTCTCTCTTAAAGTAGATGTGTTGGCAGCGCATCTTTACTGTGGGTGGGTGGGATTGGGTTTTGCTCTAGTGCATCCCACAGATGTTCAGGCAGATTTGGGGGCTGGGTAACCACCTTGGACTATTAATTGTTTACTCAAGCTGCTGTTGGCAATTTTCCATTTCCGGGTGGGTTGCATGTCCTGTTTAGAAAAGCTGCCACACTTTGGGAGTACAGTTTCTGCAGAATTATTTTAAACCATAATTGTAGATGATTTTAGGTGATATCTAAACTAGAACAGAACACTGTTTAGCTTTATAAAATATTTAAAGGTCTACTCTGAACAAATTTAGGGTTTTTTAAATATAGACTCTTAAATAAAAGCATGAGTTAAAATTTCAACAAGACAAACTGTTTTACATCTAATTATCTGTTTAAGAAGGCAGAGCTTTCATCCCAGCATTTTAGACAATCTCAGAGGATTTTAAAGGCACTTTGAGCAAAAGTCCCCACATCTATACAGAAAGGCAGCTTCAAACAACTTCCTCTTTCACACTAAATAGGGCATCAGCCCAGTTTGACCACTGACTTTCCTCTCCAAACAAATAAATCATTGCTTGGCTTCTACAAACAGTAACAAATATACAGAAAAAGATCAGCTTGTCTCTGTCCTGTGCTTGTGCTACAAGACTTACAGTCAATATTAAGGCCTGTAGTTACAGAAGGTCTGTTTGTTTCTCAGGTTTCCTAATTTCATGGGTCTAACAAGCATTTCCACATTTCTGACTCAGTGCAATGACCTGGCCATTTATTCACCTGCTTGTTGAACTACAGTCAAGGGCACGCATTAAATGAGATTGACGCATGTAAAAGCTATCTGGTCAATTTTTTTTTTATACTGCTTAACGCACATTCTTAATTTCCACACATTATAATGCAAGATTGATTCCTCTTTAGGACTTACAGCTCTGTTTTTTGTTAACAAAAAGTCTGATGCAACTTCTGTGGTACAAAACAGGAAGGGTAGAAAAATTCTATGGTTTAATGAGATGGTTATAGAAGCTAATTATACCAAGCTGTATACGAAAGAGGCTAGACAGGCAAAAAAGGGGGATATTGAAGAGATGATTAGCTTCAAATCAGTTGGAAACATGCTAGAAATTACTGAATAATAAGTAAAAGTATTGTAACAGCAGGAAAAATTACAACTCCAATCAGTTAAAGATACTTGTTCAGAGGGACCTTTGGGAGAGATTGAAAGTGAAAGTTCAGAACAAAGGTGAGATAACTTACACAGTATAACATATTACATAGATGCTACTGCCACATCATCTAGATTGTATAGGCTTAAAGCTCCTGGATGATGATTTGTGTTGGAAAATGTAAAGAGGATGGAAACTAGTACTTTCTGCCACTGTATGTGGGATTGTGTTTTAATTGGACCTTTTTAGACTCCAATTCTTGATATTTTTTGTAACTGGTTTGGAGAAGAGATCTAGAGCTCTGCTTAGTGGGGGATGAAGCTCAGGTACCCAATATATCCAAATGTAATTTTTCTGTAGTTTCAGATGGTACAACAACAGCTTGCCGGGTAATTTTAAGACATCGGAAGGCATCAGTAAGGTCAAAGGTGAAAGAACGGGTTGGTGCAGTGACTGAAACTGCATCTTATAGATGTATGCTCAGTAGATTAAATAACAACAAGGGGAGGGGAAGACCCCTCAGGACAGGTTTTGGGACGTCACCAGGATAATGGATAACTGTGTATGTACTTAGATATCATCTGGTATTAATTTTCCTTTGCATTTAGTGCCTATGTATGAGACAAAAATGTGCTAAGTCTGTCGCCAGAGTTAATTGTCTTATAAAACGTACTATATATATATATATATATATATATATATATATATATATATATATATATATAATATTATATATATATATATACTTGCTGTTGTTGCCATCTGTTTAATAAGTCCTTGCCTTTTTTCATGTGTACTATTACAGATTTGCATGTAAACATCTTTTAATACTCTAACTGAAAAAGGACCCATTTCCATTAAATGTATTAACATATCTCAGCAACAGTTCATTTTTGTTGTTTTTGTAGCATTATAGAGTTAATGTGCACATGCAGATTGGGTGGTGTGGATTTTGTTTTGTTTATCTTCAGATTCAGTAGAAATATGCAGAAATATACTCCCATTGTAATGCGTTTCCCTAAATATTCTTCACTGTGTTTTTTTTGTGTTCAGTGGTTGTTTTTTAGACTTACAGCATCCAAGTTTTTCTTTCCAATGAGACGTCTCTTCTGTTTTCATTACACCAATAGCAAGGCACCACCTGCAGAGCAAGGATGAGATTTGTTTAGAGTTCATCAAAGAGTACACTTTGGATTGTAAGAGCATTTTTTATTTATTTAGTTATTCCCTATTTATTCCCTTTTTATTTAAAAATCCAACCAGAAACCCAGATATTTCCACAGTGGCATGCTGAGAAAAAATTAAATAAAAATAAAAAAATCCCGAATGTTTTCTGATTTGTTGGCATGGAAGTTTAATAAACATCTCCTGTCCATGTGTGTCTTGCGCTGCACCCCAGGAGCTGGCACTCTCCAGGACACTAATGAAGTGTACGCTTTATCCCACACAGAGACTGACTGACCCCTCTGGCTCCCCTCACTTCATCGATATGATACCTTTTCACTCACAGCTCATTAGCCAAACCATGAATTATGCAACCTGCATGCTGTAGTTTGTAGGAAGTTGGGCTTCACTGCTTAGCGAGTCTTGCAGAATAATTCACCCCAATGAAGTGCATGTGTCCCATGTACCATTTTATTGACTGACTCCTATTTTGGGCAGTAGTAAATGTTCTGAAATGAGTTAAACAGCTGAACTTCATAGTAAGCCCCATGAATGGCCTGCAAACTTGCAAATGGGAAACACTCATATTAAAAAAATATATATTTAGACAGCAGAGATAATACTGACGAGGTTAAAAGATGTCATAAATTATACTCATACTGCAATCAGTCATTATGTACCATGCCTTGCTGAAGTATTCACCCCCCCACTTGAACTTTGTGTTAAAAAGAGGGTAAAACCTCTGACTTAGGAAGAGCAAAAACTGATTGATCCAAGTGTCTCCTCTTTGTATTTCACAATCTCAGGGAAGTATGTTTCCCCTTTGTTAAAGGACTAGGGAACAAAATATTTAATGTTTGAAAGGTTGGTAATTTCCTGTTTTAAAACCAATTGTATCAGCAGAAGATTACCTGACAAAAATGTAATGCACACATATTTGAATGAAACTTGGGAAATTGATGTAAACTGATTCTTAATATTTAACAGTTTTTCAGAGAAGGATAAACTGTAAGAAGAAAGTAAAGAATTAAGTACTTGTTCATTGGATATAGTTCAACAAGACGCAACATAAAAATTAAACCATTACTGACATTTGCATGTCATACAAAACGATTGTGATGGTCTCATCAAAAAAATAAATAATCACAGACATCAGTTTACTCTCCTGCAGCGAATTGCCTCGCTCGGTTCATTAATTTGTCCTTCCGTTTCCTTCCTCTATAAGTTTTGACATCTCTGTCACATACATTTTCAGGTCCTCC